>NW_028318625.1:1225000-1516052 GCF_062004578.1 Staurois parvus
AAAATAGATTTTTGGTTTATAGGCTTATTGTAGGTATGTTGTGCTAAGTTGTGTTGAGCTTCAAGAGAAGTTTCACAGGAGTTGTTCAAATGTAAAAGTCAGCAGCTACAAATCCTGTTGACATTTAACAAACCTGTGTTTATCAGTCCATGTAGTCTAACACTTTCTTCCCCGCAGATGATTCTTCAATGGGTTTCATATCCCTAGTGGTGCCACCTTTGCATTTGGAAGGCTGTGATTTTCTGATTTCTCACAGTCAGCTCCCCATTTTTTTTTTTTTTTTAAGTCTGCGAACGTGCGAAAAAAAGTGTACAAAAAACGTGCCAGTGCAAAACCAACACAAAAAGTGCACTTAGGGGTGTGCTTTGTCCACCCCCCGAAGGGGTTGGATCTCTACCCTGATTCCCCAGGGCGTGCATCTCCTGACAGGGACAAGGTTCCCGTGTGGTCCTCCTAGCCAAAAGGCCTGGCGGACGCCGTTCCTTGTGGCCAGCCGAAGCCAGCCACCAAGTACTTGGTAAGGGGGCTCTCCCGAAGAGAAAACCCCCTAGGGACAGGGGAGGAAGGAACCAAAAGGCCACACATCCTCCCCCTAGACTTCAGGGTAGGCCCAAGAACCAACACCCTACCATCCATGAGAAAAAAAAACACACACATAAGTGAAAAAGTGACAAACGTGGGAGGTAAAATAAATTAAATAAGCGAAAATAAAAAAAAGTGGCCGTGCAATTGTGCACTGGCTAGGCCCTGAGGCCTGTAGCAAAACAATTGCCCTGGACTTAGCCAAAAGGCCTAGCCCTAAAAGGCGCAGTGCAAAAAAAGCATTTGAAACAGTGACCATGTGCACGTTTCACACGTGGGATCCCACACCCAAGTGTTACTAAGAGCACCCCTGAGGCGACCACTCTCAGGGGGCACTGGTTTGCGGACTTTCTGCCTCCCCGGCCCCTGGTCAGACAAGGTAGATCCATTCAAACCAGGAGGAACTAGGCCCCTCCGGTTTTCCAGGGGGAATTACTCCCGGGCCCCAGCAGCCTGTGGGCACCTCGGTTTCTTTTCCAGCCTGTACTAACCATCAGGACCCCCATCCTTCCAGCAGGAGTACTATACAGCCAATCATCCCCGCAAGCAGGAATGATGGTGGAGCACCCCTACTGGACACTGATAAGAACAGATACTACACTTGAACTTAGCCAAAAGGCTGAGAAGCTCAGTCCGCTCCCCATGGCTCATGCGCAAGGCATGCCAATGCACGGAGACTGGTCCTGCGTAATCGGGGACGTGTGATATGTCCCAGGAGGCTGCAAGTGGAGACAAGCCAAACCGACGTCTTCTTCACCTGGGGTCCTCACAAGGATTGAGGGCGTAGGTAAATGTAAAAAAAAAGGTACTCCCTAATATAAAAATGCTGCAGCTTAGGGGCGGGGGAAGGAAGAGGATAAGCGGCACTTCAATTTTTGATTGAAGGTCTGCTTCAGGCTAGGTTCACATCTGTGCATTGTGGAAACCAGCTCAAAATCAGTACAATGCACAAAAAAAAGAGTCCCTTTTATGGGAAGACAGCAGTGCCTTTATTTCTCATAGCTCCCCAATACATTTTGCTAATGTGCAGGTACCATGTGTTTTTGATGTTTTTTGAGGTTTTGATCTTAATGAAATTATCGTGCATCTAAGCAAGATCTGCAAAATCCAACAAATTCATGAAAAATAACACGTTCAATATCACACCTGCGTAGGTGTGATCAAAGCCTCAATAAGCTCTTGCCTTCCCTTTTTTTTTTTTTTTTAGGATACAACACCAGATGAACTCCTGACTAGTGTTATGACTGCAGTTTTGAAGGACGTCAACCTAAAGCCTGAGTTAGTTGGAGACATTTGTGTTGGTAAGTTTAAATCCCACCCCTTGTATAACTCTTTATCAGGGAACCCTCGTAGCATCACTAAACAAAATGCACAGATTCTCATGAAAAAAATACACATTGATCCTGGCTTTAGTAGAGGTATCTAGAAACATGCAAAATTTAACATACAAGTGAGTTTGCTTGAGCCAGGGTTTATAATGGAAATTGAACGGAAGTCCAGGCTTTTCCAACTATTCCTAAGCTTGATCCCACGCCCTCCTCTAACTCGCATTCTAACTACCCCGTGAGAGGAAGAAGTGTATACTTGCCTATTCTCAGAGTGCTACAATCATGTGATCTCCCCAGTGGTCGGCTTCAGGGAAGAGGAGAGATGGCCAACGTTGAAATGATTGGGTAGTGATGTCGCCCATGAGCTTGCTATGTGGCATCCATTTTCATCTGTCCTTCCTCTCCCCTAAAGTTGCTGCTGGAAACCTAATGTGGTCAACCTGGTACACCCTCAAAATAGGTAAGTATATACTGTACATCGTCCTTTCACAGGGTAGTTGGAATAGGGGTTAGGAAGGTGAGAGCAGGTTTAGGCATAGGTAGGAAAAGCCTGGAATTCCACTTTATAAATACGACAGTGTAAACCTTAATATGTGCAGCAATATTTTCAGTCTAACAACCATATAAATAATTAAAATAATCCGCCTAAATATAAATCACCAGTTAGTTGTTTCCACAGTCTAAAACAGTGCAACTGTATTTTAAAAATGTAAATCTCAAAATGTGCAAATTTTATATATTTTTTTTTTTCTTTTTTATGTAATCATCACCCTGTACAATTGTTGTATCCTTTCTTTTCTTGTATCCTTAAAAAAAATTAATTGCTTTAATCTGTCCACGGTATATAACTTATGCACTGTATATCAGTCATTTATAGATGCTGCAGTGATTCCTCCCAGTCAAATATCTCCTTCTGTGCAATTCCACCTTTAATCAGTATTTTTATTCCACCCTCTATAGAAAGATGTTCGCCTTCACAGAGGGACATTATAATTAAAGTGGAACTAAACCCATTCTTTGCAGCCAAGGAAGCTGCCATATTAGCCTCTGCACAATTGGTCTGTTATGACACTAGCCATTTGATGGCTTGGCTTTGAGCAAAGCCATCTGTGAGAGCTACCATTTTTGGCATGCCTTGAATGTAACTGTTTTGGGAAACATGCAATATATCTTCTGCATTAAAATATACAGTGGGGCAAAAAAGTTTTTAGTCATCCACCAATTGTGCAAGTTCTCCCACTTAAAAAGATGAGAGAGGCCTGTAATTGGCATCATAGGTAGACCTCAACTATGAGAGACAAAATGAGAAAAAAAATCCAGAAATCACATTGGCTGATTTGGAAAGCATTTATTTGCAAATTATGGTGGAAAATAAGTATTTGGTCACCTACAAACAAGCAAGATTTCTGGCTCTCACAGACCTGCACCTTCTTCTTTAAGAGGCTCCTCTGTCCTGCACGCATTACCTGTATCAATGGCACCTGTTTGAACTTGTTATCAGTATAAAAGACACCTGTCCACAACCTCAAACAGTCACACTCCAAACTCCACTATGGTGAAGACCAAAGAGCTGTCGAAGGACACCAGAAACAAAATTGTAGACCTGCACCAGGCTGGGAAGACTGAATCTGCAATAGGCAAGCAGCTTGGTGTGAACAAATCAACTGTGGGAGCAATAATTAGAAAATGGAAGACATACAAGACCACTGATAATCTCCCTCGATCTGGGGCTCCACGCAAGATCTCACCCCGTGGGGTGAAAATGATCACTAGAACGGTGAGCAAAAATCCCAGGACCACACGGGGGGACCTAGTGAATGACCTGCAGAGAGCTGGGACCAACGTAACAAAGGCTACCATCAGTAACACACTACGCCGCCAGGGACTCAGATCCTGCAGTGCCAGACGTGTCCCCCTGTTTAAGCCAATACATGTCCGGGCCCGTCTGAAGTTTGCTAGAGAGCATTTGGATGATCCAGAAGAGAATTGGGAGAATGTCATATGGTCAGATGAAACCAAAATAGAACTGTTTGGTAGAAACACAACTCGTCGGGTTTGAAGGAGAGAGAATGCTGAGTTGCATCCAAAGAACACCATACCTACTGTGAAGCATGGGGGTGGCAACATCATGCTTTGGGGCTGTTTCTCCGCAAAGGGACAGGATGACTGATCCATGTACAGGGGCCATGTATCGTGAGATTTTGAGTGCAAACCTCCTTCCATCAGCAAGGGCATTGAAAATGAAACGTGGCTGGATATTCACTGCAGGTTATTACCATATTTGCAGTGTGTAGCTGTAGTGAACTGACACTTTGAATATCGCATGCAATATTTTATAACACAAATAATGCATGTAGTAAGTGTGATTGAATTGACCCCACTATCTGTTGTGACCCTAGGAGAAGAATCTCAGTGGGGCAAATGCAGCAATGGAGCCTTCAAAAGCTATGAGGATTTGAATGGCTTTCTGTGTGCAGCTGACTGTACTGTTTGTGGGACAAAGTTGAAGGCAGCCTTCTGACAGATGGAGATAATGTCAACCTTTGAGCAGTTCAAAGTGTTGATCCCTGTTTTGTTGTAAACTAGTTTATGACTTTTGACTCTTTATTTTCCAGAAATATCCTTTAACACTGTAAATGAAAATTTCACCTGCTAAGTACAGTATACTGTATCATTTAAAATTCAGGGTTTACTTTTCCAAACTATATTATAAACTACTTTAGTAGTTCAGCTCAGTATTTTCCAGTAATGGAGCCTTGAAAAGCAAATTAGACCTTGACCAAAGTACCTTTTGTACTGTATTAAACCTTTAGTAAATTGTTTATTCCAAATTGTAATTACCACATTTAAGTTTTTTCATTTGAATTCAAATTTTATGTATATTAATATTAATATTTGCAAAATTAGAGTTTATATAAGCATTTTGTTGTTTTTTTTTTTTTGGGGGGGGGGGGGTGATTTGCTACCAATACAAGTAGATGTGTCACAGAAGATCCTGCTGCACATCCTGAACATATCCTGCTGTACCGCTCTGATGGCAGAAGTATAAGGAGACCAGGGAACTGTTGTATGGTAGGCTACAAGATAGGATGCCACATAGTGCCAGGCAAAGCTAAGATGCCTGAGTGCTATACCTGCACGACAGTCCATCGCTTGTCCTGCTCCTCTCTTAACAATTGGCAATGCTGATGAGGTGAGTGAGACCGAATTGCTGAAGAGAAGGATGGACCTATGCTAGCTGCCTTAGTATAAAACTTTATTTTTGTTTTCGATAGAGTGGAGAGAGATTAGAACAGCAATCAGTTTTTATTGCTGTTTTAGCCCCCAATAGGGAGACTCACCCTCCTTATTTGTCTTGTCTACCATGAAAAACAAAAGTGAAAGAAAATCCCAAATTTTTAGTTGGCACCACAACAAGCAATAAAGGGGAAATCTTCCAAAGGATACACCAGTTCAGGTAACCCTGGTGACAAAAAGGGATTTCCTAACTTTCTGTTTTGGCTATGGGACAAGAATTAAAGGGGAAATCTCTACAATGGGATAAAGATGTCCAAAAAAAGAACTGGCAGGAGCTATAACTCTTACGCTATCCAAAATAAAGGGAGGGTTGCATTTTTTTCTTTCTACTTTTAAGGATTTCTCCTGATTTATCCCCTTTATAGCATAACAAAGCTCCTTTTTTGAGGTTTATAAACTGGGGGGTATTCCCAGCATGGAAAAGGCCTAAATCGACACTTTCATCACTATGTAAAGATGGCATCCTAAAATCCACCTAATTTGTTGGAGAGGAATTTGAACTTTGGTATAAGTCCTGTTTCCAAAACCTACGGCTACAACACTCTCTACAAGCATAGAACGTAAGATTAGCCCTCTTTCCCCTTCAATTGACACTTTGGTTAGAGCACAAAAAAAGCCTCATCGTGCATCTTTTATTATCATTTCTTAATGGCCGAATGGCGGGCGGCAAATGTCATCAGCGTTCCGGGTGGACGCCATATGGCGTCCTCCCGCACATGCGCAGATTGCGCTCCTGCAGAGCGGCGCAGCCTGTCACCGGCCGTGTACCCCGGACACGGTCGATGACAGATCTGAGTATCGGCCCCGTTGCCGGTACCATGTGACCTGCTGTGACCAATCACAGCAGGTCACATGACAGGTGTATACAATGGACAGCTTCATTCATGCCACCCATTGTATACTAGTGTCTAGCTGTAAATGGTCACAGCTAATCACATGCACATGTCATGTGATTTGCTGTGGCCAAATCACAGCTAAGCACAAAAAAAAAACAAAAAACCCTGAATGAATCGATGTCATTCAGGTAAATGCTTGCTTATAGCAAAGTAATTATTTGCTATAAGCAAATTGTGTAAAAAAAAAAAAAAAAAAATACTGATCACTTCCCAAAAGTAGTACAATGTTACTTCTTGAAAAAAAGAAAAAAAATTTAATAAAAAAAAAAAAATATATATATTTTTTTTTTTTGTACTGTCACCAGTCAGTGTCCCTGATCACCGCCATGCCAGTTATATGATGACGCTGTACTGCACTGGTGACAATATGTAAAAAAAAATAGTGAAACTAATTTTTTTAATTTTCTGAGAAATTATGACAAAAAAAGTACAACTTCAAAAAACTCGCCATGCCTCTCATGAAGTACGTCGGACTGTCTACTTTGCAAAAAGGGGTCATTGGGGGATATCTGTACTGTTCTGACATTCTTGGACCTCAAGAAATTAGATTGGCTGTCAGTACTTCAGGATTGATCAATATTCAGATCTATACCATAGTTTGTGAACTCTATAACTTTCCTACAAACTAAAAAATACATCCTAATTTGGGTTATTTTCACCAAAGACATGTAGCAGAATACATCTCGGCCTAAATTTATGAAGAACAATTATTTATTTGCAAACTTTTATAACAGAAACAAAGAAAAACTTTTTTTTTTTCAAAATTTTTGGTCTTTTTTTGTTAATTTAGCAAAAAATAAAAACCCCAGCGGTGATTAAATACCACCAGAAGAAAGCTCTAGTTGTGTGAAGAAAATGATAAAATTTTAGTTTGGGTACAATGTTGTATGACCGCGCAATTGTCATTCAAAGTGTGAGAGCGCTGAAACCTGAAAAATGGCCTGGGCAGGAAGGTGTAAAAGTGCCCGGTATTGAAGTGGTTAACTAAGCATGTTGTGAAGGCAGCTGTGAATGTTGACCAAGGTGACATCTCGGAGGATCAGTGGGAGGACAAACTACAAATGGTTATTAATTTGTCACCATCACACTCTAATTGCCACAATGAGCTATATTGACTCTGCAGTCATGGATAGATCTAGCACAGGCACAATAGCTAGAAAATGTCTCTCTCCCTCTGCACCTACTGTTGGGGAGTGGCTGAAAGGGATGAATTCCACATTATCTTTTGAAAAGCTGAGGAGCTGCTTTCTAAAGCTTCAGAAATTAAGACTGCTGGTTGGCTACGCTGTAACTAGTCATAAACACCAGGAATCAGTCACTGCTCTGGAGACTAGAGGCAACCTTGTCCTGACAGAGCTTTCCACTGATGCACAGTAGGGCTGTCAATGAATACACAAATGGTTAGCCATGTTTTATATACTGTCTGTCTCTGCTGTTCTCTTCTTAATGTGGGGACTTGTATTGTGAAGACTATAATAGCCTATTGCAAAACATTCTGAAAACTGATAAGTTCAATGTTTCCTCTGTTTCAGTGAATCTTGCGACTGTATCTTTTTTCTTCTCTCTCTAGGAAATGTACTGCAGCCTGGTGGAGGACCTGTGGTTGCTAGAATTGCCCAGTTTTTTAGGTATTTAGTGTGTGTGTTGTATACCTGTTTGATATGTTTTGTTATAGCTGTCTGATAGCTGTGCAAGAATGCAATAAATAAGTTTCAATCATGTCGAAAATTCAGAGCTGTCCTGTGTCTAGTGCTCATTTTTTGTGTATTTTGGGTCTACAGATTGATTATCCTTTAGGACAGGGGTCTCCAAACTTTTCAGTAGAAGGGCCACATTATATATTTTTTACAAATATTCAGGGGCTGAAAAAACAAATTGTATATAAGAAAATGACTGATTCAGAACAATGCTAAAATATTGATGTAGCGCTATAATATTGTTCATATGATACACAATCAATTTCAAAGAGAATGCTTAGTAATAATCAGATATGCATACAAGTCAAGTAAGGTGGCTTTAAACGGTGCACTCTGTGTCAAGCAAAAAACTCTTCAAAACAACTCAGTCGTGACACACAGTGATTCCCTCTGTGGAATATAAGTCAACTCTTATCGGTGGTTCTGGTAACAGTATAAATAATATAGTCCACAGTGTTCAGTGTAAATAATTAAACACACATTAGAAGTGATGAGAAGACATGATTCTGTGCCATTGCAGGTGGTAGGTGACAATCCTTATGTGGCTAGCATGCCCTCTCACCTTCCCCCTGCGACCCACAGGGGCCAAAAAGCCTTGCGGGTCACCACTGGACCCTGCACAGTCTCTCTGGGTGAAAGGTACCCAGAGAGAGCCTGCACAGAAGCATGTGTTCTCATCACTTCTAATGTGTGTTTAACTATTTACACTGAATACTGTGGACTATATTATTTATACTGTTACCAGAACCACCGATAAGAGTTGACCTATATTCCACAGAGGGAATCACTGTGTGTCACGATTGAGTTGTTTTTAAGAGTTTTTTGCTTGCCACAGTGCAATGTTTTCACCGTTTAAAGCCACCTTACTTAACTTGGATGCATATCTGATTTTTACTAAGCATTCTCTTTGAAATTGATTGTGTATCATATGAAAAATATTATAGAGCTACATCAATATTTTAGCATTTTTATGTATATATCCATTTGAAGATGAGGATTGGATGTTAGCAGCTGTTCATATCATTTAGTATAGACGCAGCAGCGCAGGTGGATATACTATCTATACTGATTCAGAACAACTGTTCAATGGTTGTGCCCACTTTAGTGGAAATGTTATAGCAAATTAGAAAAAAATATACAATTGCTACACATGCAATATTGTTTTTTAATGTTATTAAAAATTACCTTTCCTCTTCAATCTGTAGGGCTGTAAATTTCAAAATTCAATGCAATATGGCAACCTGGAGGCGTTCCGTACACAGTTGGTGTAAAGAATGCCCCCAAGAATATGAATTTCTACTTGTGTGATTGCAAACTGATTTTCCCTGAAGTCTGTCCTAAGATACAAGTCAGATAATAGGCATCTAATGCAACAATGTCATTTTTGTTCAGATGCTCCTAAAGGGTTAATCACTTCTATAGGGAAGCAGACCCTGCAGCTTTCCTCATTAGAGCCCTATGAGTGCAGCAGCTGATAGTTAATGAAAAGGTATACAAAAGACCTAGAAGAAAATACAGCTATTCCTTCAGGGGATAAATAGGTAGGAATGTGCAACAAAGTTTGTTAAAATGCTTGCAATGTACACTGATCACCTAAAGGGGAATTTTTTTTTTTCCCAACAAAATCTCATTTTATATACTTGCTTTGGGTTTAGCAGCTGTTATGCTAAACATTTTATATTTAGATACCTCTGTGTTTTCTCAAGTAATCCTCATACAATTCTATAGCAGTCAACAACCAGTATGTATGCGTTTCCTTTAATGCTGTGGTGGACATTTTATCAAGTCAGTTACAGTGCCAGGCAATGCTAAACAGGAGCAGTAAAGTAAATTTGGACAGCCTGGAATGGCCGACTTCTTTTCGGGTCCTTTTTTCTAATATTCAATTTCTGTTTTGTAGCCCCTATTTCGGGCCTCAGGACAAGGTGCTCCCACTTCTTCTTCTTTTTTTTTTTTTCTTTTTTTTTTTTTTTTTTTGTAGCCTGAAAGCTGTAAAACAGGCTTAGGCTAGGGTCTTTGCCCTCTTTATCCTTATCCTTTTCTGATCCACACAAGAAGTGGGATGGGCACTAGTACCTGCGGCCAGCGATCTTCTCAGACTGCATATGTGCTGCTGTTCAAGAGCCAAGATTTAACTACTCCTTCTTGCTATGGGCACAGTGCCCCAAGGACAAAGTAAGATGCAAGACTATGAACAATAAAGTTTTTACATACTGTTAACAAGCAGTAAGGACTCATTCGCACCAGTAGCATTGGGCACCATTGCCCAACGCAGTCTCAACAAAGAAGGCAATTTGCCTAATGCTTTAAGGAAAAATAGAACAAACATTGCATTGTTTAACATACATTTTAGCGCTTGTTCATGTTAAACTTAGGTTTTAAGTCATTAGGTGCTGCTGGCTCCTTAAGGTCCTCCTTTTTGTGCATCTAGCATCCTCCTCCTCCAGAAGCAGTTTGAATATGCCTTCAGACTCTTGCTAAGGCTTACATTTCTGGTTTATAAGAGATCTGGCTTTCCAAACATGAAGATTAATTGTAGTTTTGAATGATACAAGGCCAGTCATAGGTTAGGTTATACAATATCCTCCACTATGAAAGTGTACTGTTGCCTGGTTTACATACTAGCATGCAAAGATTGCAATAACTGATCAGTTTTTTGTGCCTCATATATTCATTACAGTGGAATCCCAGAGACCGTCCCTGTATCTTGTGTGAACCGACAGTGTTCCTCCGGCCTTCAGGCCATCATCAACATAGCAGGTGAATAATTTGTATGCTATACATGGCTAACGGAGGGCCTTTTTGGTAATTGTATGCATTCAGGTTGTGGCTGTGGGCAGCACAGACAAAATATTGCAAGTGATTCTGTTGTAAAAATCAATCCTGATATCACCACTATGTCCTATACCAGGGGTAGGCAACCTGCGGCTCTCCAGCTGTTGCAGGACTACAAGTTCCATCATGCCTCTGCAAGTCATAGCTGTAACTGTCAGTTTTGTAATGTTGCAATGCCTCATGGGAAATGTAGTTCCACAACAGCTGGAGAGCCGCAGGTTGCCTACCCCTGTCCTATACATAAGCAAGGATCAGTGTCAGGTGCCACTGGCGGCAGTAGTGGACACAGGAAATTGACATTCCTGGATGTGTAAGATTTGGAAGATTCTTCTTTATCATTTTATTTATTTATTCCAGGTACTTATATAGCGCCGTCAATTTACGCAGCGCTTTACATATATATTGTACATTCCCATCAGTCCCTAACCCTCAAGGGCGTACAATCTAAGGTCCCTAACTCACATTCATACATGCACATACTAGGGACAATTTAGACAGGATCCAATTAACCTACCAGCATGTCTTTGGAGTGTGGAAAGAAACCGGAGTACCCGGAGGAAACCCACGCAGGTACAGGGAGAACATGCAAACTCCAGGCAGGAGGTGCCGTGGCTGGGATTCTAACCAACGACCCTAGTACTGCCAGGCAGAAGTGCTAACCATTTATCATAGAGGTGTTCAGTGGTGTGGGAGGCAGTAAATAGTAACTTCCTGCTTTGCAGAGACATCTGTTATGCTTGAAAAAATAAAATTCATATTAAACCTTAATTGACCATGTGTATCACATATATACAGGTGAAACTCGAAAAATTAGAATATCGTGCAAAAGTTCATTTATTTCAGTAATGCAACTTAAAAGGTGAAACTAATATATGAGACTCATTACATGCAAAGCAAGATAGTTCAAGCCGTGATTTGTCATAACTGTGATGATTATGGCTTACAGCTCATGAAAACCCCAAATCCACACTCTCAGAAAATGAGAATATTGTGAAAAGGTGCAATATTCTAGGCTCAAACTGTCCCACTATAATCAACTAATTAGGACATAACACCTGCAAAGGGCTCCTGAGCCTTTAAATTGTCTCTCAGTCTGGTTCAGTAGGAATCACAATCATGGGAAAGACTGCTGACCTGACAGTTGTGCAGAAAACCATCATTGACACCCTCCATAAGGAGGGAAAGCCTCAAAAGGTAATTGCAAAAGAAGTTGCATGTTCCCAAAGTGCTGTATCAAAGCACATTAATAGAAAGTTATGTGGAAGGGAAAAGTGTGGAAGAAAAGGGTGCACAAACAGCAGGGATGACCGCAGCCTGGAGAGGATTGTCAGGAAAAGTCCATTCAAAAGTGTTGGGGACTTTCACAAGGAGTGGACTGAGGCTGGAGTCAGTGCATCAAGAGCCACCACACACAGACGGATCCTGGACGTGGGCTTCAAATGTTGTATTCCTCTTGTCAAGCCGCTCCTGAACAACAAACAACGTCAGAAGCATCTTACCTGGGCTAAAGAAAAACAGACATGGTCTGTTGCTCAGTGGTCCAAAGTCCTCTTTTCTGATGAGAGCAACTTTTGCATCTCATTTGGAAACCAAGGACCACGAGTATGGAGGAAGAATGGAGAGGCACACACTGCAAGATGCTTGAAGTCCAGTGTGAAGTTTCCACAGTCTGTGTTGTTTTGGGGAGCCATGTCATCTGCTGGTGTTGGTCCACTGTGCTTCATTAAGTCCAGGATCAACGCAGCCGTCTACCAGGAGATTTTGGAGCACTTCATGCTTCCTTCCGCAGACAAGCTTTATGGGGATGCTGACTTCGTTTTCCAGCAGGACTTGGCACCTGCCCACACTGCCAGAAGCACCAAAACCTGGTTCAATGACCGTGGGATTACTGTGCTTAATCAAGCACAGTAATCCCACGGTCATTGAACCAGGTTTTGGTGCTTCTCTATGGGGTTCATAGATTCTCTATGGGGTTCAGGTCAGGCGAGTTTGCTGGCCAATCGGCCAGCAAACTCGCCTGACCTGAACCCCATAGAGAATCTATGGGGCATTGCCAAGAGAAAGATGAGACATGAGACCGAACAACGCAGAAGAGCTGAAGGCCGCTATTGAAGCATCCTGGTCTTCCATAACACCTCAGCAGTGCCACAGGCTGATAGCTTCCATGCCACGCCGCATTGAGGCAGTAATTGCTGCAAAAGGGGCCCAAACCAAGTACTGAGTACATATGCATGCTTATACTTTTCAGAGGTCCGATATTGTTATAGGTACAATCCTTGTTTTATTGATTGCATGTAATATTCTCATTTTCTGAGATTGTGGATTTGGGGTTTTCATGAACTCTAAGCCATAATCATCACAATTATGACAAATCACGGCTTGAACTATCTTGCTTTGCATGTAATGAGTCTATCTCATATATTAGTTTCACCTTTTAAGTTGCATTACTGAAATAAATGAACTTTTGCACAATATTCTAATTTTTCAAGGTTCACCTGTATATGGTGAAATAGCAATCACATAATATGTGCATAAAAATGGGGTAAACTTTAAAGAAAAATATATAAAAGTCCAAATGTGAAATCTTGAAAATTATGAGAATCAACGTGTAAGCATCCTAAACCACTTTACAAACAAGTGTGCCAGTTACCTTACCAAACGGTAATGATCTCCAAATAGGAGATCAACAGCATAGAAATCATCCAACTGGGAGGCCACCACTCGGGCTACCACCACCTCCACAGTCCTTCACTGGTTATCCAAAAGGCAGCATCTCAGCGTAATAATGGGTAGGAGAAAGAACAAAGGACCATAGAGTAGTATGCTAAAACCATGTGATTTATTAAAAGCAGATATACTCACAAAGGTTAAAGAGCAACACATGCAAAACACACCACACCAGGGGCCAATAGCAGGTGTATAACAACAAATGCCGCCTTACCCTACACGTGTTTTGTCTGGTACAATAGAGCTCTTTTTCCCCTGAAGACATTCGTTACACCAGACAAAACGCATGTGGGGCAATGCCAGTGTCATATGATGTATACCTGCTATTGATCCCTGATGTGTGTTTTGCCTGCTTTGCTCTGTAACATTTGTGATGATGCCAAATCCTTTATATTTGCTACTTTTTTGTACCTATGATGATGTATTTCTCTGATACATGAATCAATTTAAGGCTATTAATTCTCAGTGTAAAAGCTGCTGAGACTTCAAGAATCCTTGAATACAGTGTTTTGAAAATTGGAGGGAACAAGTGGAGCGCTTACCAACAGATCAGGTTTCATTTTCCATGTACATGTTAGAGTTCAATCAATGGAATCGTTTTGATTGCTGTGAAAGCAGCTCTATTTTTAATGTCTTCCAGTTTTTATAATCCGCTGCATGTTTCAGCATTTTAATGAATGAAAATCATTTACATTGCTTACAGGTGGCATAAGAAATGGTTCCTATGACATTGGACTGGCATGTGGGTAAGGAGACTCCCAATAAATTATGACATAATTAAATGTAATGTGTTACTCATGGGGAACATAACTTCAGTCTGATCTGTCTTAATTTGTACATTGGTAGAGACCGATATACACAATTGTGCTGGTTTCCAAGAGAGGCCATACAGTTGTTTGATGGGCAGATGTCTTAACAAGAACTGTGAGCATCTGCCTGTTTTTTAAAACCCTTTTGGCAGCGTCATCTGTATGCATCTCATATGACCGCATGTGAAGGGGAACCCAATTCTCGTTACTGCCCCAAGCAGGAGGTCGGGTTGCCAATATCTGATTATCCCACTTAGCCTGCATATGCTACTAGCCCCACACCACCGGCAACTGAGATACTTTTTTTTTTTTTTTCTCTTTGGAAGTTCTTGGGTGAGGGGAAAAAGGATGCTACACTACTAATGTGTGATATTACCATCTCCCACATTTAAAATGGAGTGGAGCACCCTTTGCTGAAGATTCACGTTTTCAGAGTTATTTGGCTAAATACATGCCCCATTCACAATTCAGAATGCAGTAGTGAAGTGTTATGTAGGTTATCCAAAGATACATAAGCTGTAATTAGCCTATCTTTTTATATTTGTTACCCTATGGGGATCCTGGGGGATCATTAGAACACTTCCCACCTACACAGGGATAGAATAGATTACAAACACATAAAATATAACTGTGTAGTCCAACAATGGACAATAATTCATTGAGTATATGCTATTCTCTCCAGGGTGGCATCTAGGATCTTTGGACTCTGGAAAATTCAGTAGTGTAGTGCTATGTTGGTTACCTGATAATTATTGTACTGACAATAAGACAGTTTAATATAATATTAGTTAGGTCCATATATATATTTGGACACATTTACATTTTTTTCAGGTATTTACCAAAACATATTCAAGCTATAGTTATATAATGGATATGGGATGAAAGTGCACACTCTCAGGTTTAATGTGAGGGTATGTACATCCAAATTGGAGGAAGGGTTTAGGAATTACAGCTCTTAAGAGTAGCCATCACCCCTTTTTCAAAGGACCAAAAGAAATTGGACAAATGAATATAATCATAAGTAAATGTTCATTTTTAATATTTTGTTGAGAATCCTTTACTGGCAATGACTGCTTGTAGTCTGGAACCCATGGATAATACCAAAAGCTGGGTTTCCTTCTTTCTGATGCTTTGCCAGGCTCTAACTGCAGCTGTCTTCAGTTGCTCTTTGTTTGTGGGTCTTTCTGCCTTTAGTTTTGCCTTCAGCAAGTGAAATGCATGCTCAACTGGGTTGAGATCAGCTGACTGACTCGGCCATTGCAGAATATTCCACTTCTTTTCCTTCAAAAGCTCCTGGGTTGCTTTTGCAGTGTGTTTTTTGGATCATTGTCCATCTGTACTGTGAAGCACTGTCCAATCAACTTTGTTGAATCTGGGGTGACAATATATCTCTAAACACTGCAGAATTCATCCAGCTGCTTCTGTCTTCTGTCACATCATTAATAAACACCAATGACCCAGTGCCACTGGAAGACATGCATGCCCATGCCATCACACTGCCTCCACCATGTTTTACAGATGATGATGTGTGCTTTGGATCATGAGCTGTTCCAAGCCTTCTCCACACTTTTTTTTTTTCTTCCTTCCCATCATTCTGGTACAGATTAATTTTAGTTTCATCCGTCCAAAGAATGCTTTTCCAGAACTAGCCTGGCTTTTTTAGATGTTTTTTGGCAAAGTCTGCCTTTTCTATTCTTCAGGCTTATGAATGGTTTGCACCTTGTGGTGAACCCTCTGTATTTGCTCTTGTGAAGTCTTCTCTTGATTGTAGACTTTGCCAATGATACGCCCTCCTCCTGGAGAGTGTCCTTCACTTGTCTGGATGTTGTGAATGGGTTTTTCTTTACCATAGAGAGGATCCTGCGATCATCCACCACTGTTGTCTTACGTGGACGTCCATGCCTTTTTTATGTTGCTGAGCTCATCTGTGCGTTCTTCTTTCCTCAGAATGTACCAAACTGTTGATTTGGCCATTCCTAATGTTGCTGCTATACACACAATATAACTGAATACTAACATTTCTAGGTAAAGTTGATCCAGGGAATATCCGATTGGCTCTTGGGGGATCAGGAAGGAATTTTTTTTCCCTGCAGGAGCAAATTGGATCATACTTTTGCAGGGTTTTTGTTGCTTTCCTCTGGATCAACTGAGTATAGGATTATAATTTTTTTTTTTTTTTTTAATGGTTGAACTGGATGGACTTTTGTTTTTTTTTCAGCCAGACTAACTATGTAACTATATGCTATCTCTCTGATGGATTTGTATTGTTTTCGAAGCCCTACCATGGCTTGTTTCACTTGCATGGACAGCTCCTTTGAACACATGGTGGAGGTTCACAGCAATAGATTCCAAATGCAAATACCTCACTTAGAATCAACTCCAGACTTTTTACCTGCTTAATTGATAAAGAAATAAAGGAGTAGCCCACACCTGGCCATGAAACAGCTTTTGATTCAATTGTCCAATTACTTTTGGTCCCTTGAAAAAGGGGGGGTACGTACTTTTAAGAGCTGTAATTCCTAAACCCTTCCACCAATTTGGATGTACATACCCTCAAATTAAACCTGAGTGTGTGCACTTTCAGCCCATAACCATTATAAAACTATAGCTTGCATATGTATTGGTATGTTTGTTAACTTTCCAAAGTTAATTTTGATGACTAAGGTAAATCATATGCTAGCTAAAATCCAGTTTTTGGATGTTTTCTTACACATGATTGGGTATTCAAAGTAAATGAGGTTAACTCTATTTTCAAAGATTTCAGCTGGCCATACATTACACGATTTTCTTGTTCAAATTTCTTTAGATTTACTTTCAACTACGTAGTGCAAGGACCTGTATGCCAAGTAAACAGCCTCTACACCTTTAGTTAATCAACCCCATAGTAATATAACTGCTACAACCCCAAACAGTAATATTCTTTATTAGCTGTGCTTTTACGTGTGAAAATATGTCTGCCAGATCTGCCCACTGGGGTTTGGTTATGTACTGCCATGTCACACATGGTGAAATTTGTCATAACTGGATGCTGAAAATGACAATTGTTGGTATATTTGTATTCAGGGTGGAGTCTATGAGCCTCAGGAGCGTTGGAAATATTGGAGACGTCAGTTCTCGTATTGCGGATGATGCCAAAGCTAGGGACTGTCTCATCCCTATGGGGTAAGAGTTCAGTGTTACAATAATATATGTACCTTCAGTGTGAAGGGGTGAACCTATAGTCAATTGTTTTTTTTAGCTGCTCACCTTACCTCCTTCCATTTCCCTGCACCCTGCCCGAGTCATCCCATCATGCTCAAGTGGAAACATTACTAAAGATAAATATGCTTCTAGAAATAGGAGCTTCATTATTAGAGGTTCTCATGCTTTTCCTCTACATTTAGAGAAGACATTCTGCACTGGCATCTGATAAGTTGAAACTTTGGGAATACACAGATGCAACACTATTACTTTCTGGGCTTCATTGTATTTCTGCAAACTTCTTCTGTTTATATATGTTTCATTCCTTGTTTTGATTAGATAAAAGTTAAACAATTTAATGCGTTTTGTAAAGGCAGATTTTTTTTCTTATAATAATAAACCTGTTGTACTTGCCTGCTCTGTGTAGTGGTATTGCACAGAGCAACCTGAACCTCCTCTTCTGCGGTTCCCCTAAAGTGACCTTGACTCCTTCTCTTCTGTGCCTGCCCCCATAGCAAACACCTGCTATGGGGGCAGATATGAAGGCTTGGTCCTGAGCTGGGCTCTGTCTGCCCCCTGCTTTTACAGGCTTTGACTGATGGCAGCAGGAGCCAATGACTCCTCCTTTCAGCCCCAAGCATGTGCGAGCAGGGAGAGAGGAGAGAAGACTGGCAGACAGGCTCAGCACTGGATCCATACAGGACTTGGGTAAGTATTTGATTTCTGAAAGGGCATAGTAAATGGTAAAACATTTTTTACCCTAATGCAGGGAATACATTAAGGTAAAAACATATTTTAATTTTAGAGCCACTTTAATGGCTATTAGAAATAATTGTATCTTGTTACTTTGTGTTGTCTAGGTCACTGCTTCTCAAAGAGTTGTACATGAGGCATTTTATTGGAGTATCCATTTTTAAGCCTCATTTACATGGCACTTTCAAACTTTCGTTTGTGTATTTTAGAGGACATCTCTAAATGTGTGAGATGGTTTTTCAGTGGTGCCATTCACAGTGTGCATTTACCTGTGTAGTCAGTTTAGCTGCTTTTAAAAAAAGCAGCGAGCATCTGATTAGACGCTGTAACCCAAAATGCTAAATGTGTGCAAACCTGATTTAAACTGGCTTTAAATCAGGTTTAAGCACAGGAAAAAGTGATCTGGGAGTTGTTCATACTTGCCAGATAATGTCTCCTGCGTTCAGAAGTGCTAAACATAGGCATGTATGAATGGGACCAGGGGCGGACTGACCATTTGGAAACTTGGGCACTGCCCGAGGGCCCGGGGTCAGTAGGGGGCCCCATGAGATGCCCCTGGTACCTTTTTCATAGGCTTTTTTGAGTTTGAGCAAGGACACAGGGGCCCCATGAGTTGTCAGTCCGCCCCTGAATGGGTCATAACCAGAGAAAGATTTAACATGTAAACATTTATACATATGAACAATAGATATTAAAATGTATGCAAACTCCAACAATTACTTCTCTTCTCCCTTTTTGGTTTTGATAATTTGAAATCATTTTGTTATCAGTTCAGTAAGTGCAAAATAAATAACTATTGAAACTCAGCGCTGTCCTGTGCACTCTGCAGTTATTTCAAACAATATTATTCCTTCTACCCAGCTTGGGACTGTGAACTACAGAATACCTACCTCCTATGTTATGGAGATGAGGCGAGAGAAAAGTGTTTTATTGATGTAACACATTTCCAGTCATTAGAATAATAATGCTGCTGTTCCATAAACACATTATGGTGAGTGAGCATTTCAACTTTAGGGCCGGAAGTGTGTTACTGACAGGATCATCAGGTAAAAATAAAGGAAAAAAGTGTGAAAAAATAAAAAGTAATGCAGCTATCACTTATAAGAATGGATAAGCTGCTATATATTTTTTGTTTCTGGATAGTTTATTTTGGTTAAATAAAGACATAACTGTTTTACACACAGAGGGTATAGTTAGTAAATGTACACATCCCTAGTGATACTTTTACTATTACAGTTGAGAAGCGCTTGCTATGTTATATTAGTATATTAAAATGCCTTATAATTGTTTTATTGCAGGGTTACCTCAGAGAATGTGGCTGAACAGTTTGGGGTCAGCAGACAGAAACAAGATATGTTTTCCCTGACTTCTCAACAAAAGTAAACAATTTTTAATGCCTTTAATTACCTAATAATATGTTTGTCTGTTATATATAGTTGTGAAAATTATGGACAGGACTGCGTGTCTAGTCTGCTGTTCTTCATACTGGACAGCTGGGGATTATTTGGTGCTCACCACAGAACACAGAAAATACTATGTTTTAATCCTACAGTACAGGACTTGTATTTAATAGGCCATGTGTTATATGCAAGCTGTCTTCAGATGGTTGGACACTGACCGTGATAGTGTCACTCATAGTGCACACTCATGTAATACCACCCACTCCATAAGACTCCAGTATTTTGCTTTGGCAATTGGACCTCTTTTTTTTTTTTTTTTTTTCTGCTGACAGTTCTATTAAGATCTGGCTGCTTATTGCCGTAGGCTATCTAGCAGTTTCCGTATCAATTACACTCTGTGCTGTACCTTTAGACCATACCTATATCCCACTTTTTGGGACTGGTCTGTAATGTTTGCTTTATGCATTAGATTCCGCGTTAGCCACTCACCTTGGCATGAAGTGCAACGTGTTTAGTGGTAACTGCAAGGTGATATACATTTTCTGGAGCTACAGTCCACCCCTGATGACCCCTGTTGGGGATATGTCCACTGTGACAGGAGAAGCCTGAACAGCTAATAGGCCAATCTATGTGGATAAGTTGAGCCATGGCTTCCCTGTTATTTGGGACCGGTTCTTGGCTATTAATACACAGTCCACAGTGCTAAGCATATAGTACAGGTCAGGGGCGGACTGACCATTTGGAAACTTGGGCACTGCCCGAGGGCCCGGGGTCAGTAGGGGGCCCCATGAGATGCCCCTGGTACCTTTTTCGTAGGCTTTTTTGAGTTTGGGCAAGGACACAGGAGCCCCATAATCCCCTATTGCCCGGGGGCCCCATGAGTTGTCAGTCCGCTCCTGGTACAGGTACATAGGCAGTGGAATTGGGAGTAATTCACTTTACTCTCTGTTATACTTCTATGTCGCTTTCAACACCCATAAGCAATTTTAAATTTGGCGCTTTTTTTTTTTTTTACCATCTGGACGTATTCTGAGGATAATGATGTAGTCATGACACACCTGCCTGCTGGTAGTTCTGTTTTCTATGCTGTTGCCCACCCCTCAGTTTATTGCTATTCCTATGGTCTTTGAATACAGGTCCTGTACTGTACAGTTAGGATAAAGGGAATTTTTACTTATAAGTTCCTTATCTCGGGGTTTAGTAAAGGGCACATGCCCCTTCCCTCTGTGGTCAATCCTTATTGTTTGCATAAAAACTGGAGACACGTGGAATGGGTGAGGTTATAGTGGCATGCAGTAAGGGTGGTCATAGCAGTAACCTCAGGGTAGAGGTTATAACCCATGATCTTTGAATACAAGTTCTGTACTCCAGCCTATTTACAGGAATTTACAAGTAAGTCCAAATTCCTTTCGTTTTTTTTTTTTTCTTCTGTCATTGAAGGACACAGCTTCTGCTTTACATGATCACGTACTGGCCAAAATGGAGGCAAACAAAACATAGTACCGAAATATAGACTAACCGTACTTAAAGAAAATGTTGCAGGCCAGTTAGACTGCTGCCTGTAAAACGTGATGACAAAACTAGCATCAGTTGATACCGCCACATCAATCTTGCAAGACTTGGAGAATGTATGAACTGATGACCAGGTACCCACCTTACAAACCTGAGAAATTGATGCTTGGTGGAAAGCCCAAGATGTGTTTTAATACTCTTGTCGAATGCTCTGTAACCAGAACAGTGGCCTCTGGTGCTTAGGCAAATGTTGTCGAGTGCCCAGATTGAAGATGCCAAACTTTCCCCAGTTTTATTACACATTAATTGGTGTCTTTAACAGACAAGTAAATTAAAGTATTTTAAAATAAAATGGGTCTAATTACGCCAAACAAATTAATTCACAGTTGCCCCCACCCATTGTCCCAGCCTTGAATTTATACATATATTACATAAGCAGTGAGTGTATTGCATATGTAGTATGCATGCTTTGATAACGCATGTGAGCTGCCCTGCACTGCAGCACAGTTTTGTGGTGTGAGTAGACCCTGCTGTTGATTGCCCAAACCATGAAGACAGGTCCCAAAACAGCCTTACAATAGCCGGTCTGACATATGAGGAAGTAGCGATGGTGTGGGCAGAACATTCCTTTTAGTATAAGCACCTGTACACTGATTTGATTACAACCACCCTGTAATGCTAGGCTGGACACACACACTGCACAGGCACGATCAACCAGCACTCACACCATAGTTTCTAAGTCTGTGAGGGACACACTATCAAGTGTAAAGCTGCCCTGGCACATCATACAGCATTCACTCAGCATCCCAAGAAATAACAGAATCCAACTGCAGTGTTCTTGCACTGTCAAAACCTCCACTTTTGTTATCACACAACAAACAGGAGGATATATCTTATGGCTATCACAATCTGCATAATAAAACACACCAATAGTAATGTGAGTATAACAGCATGAAACAAACACATCTTTTGACAGCGTCACATCATAGAATTAATACATTGCCAAAGCTATGGGAAGAAGGGAAGGAAGAGACCTCATCTAAACCACAGTGCACAGGAGATCGTGGAGAAGCCTGGAGCACAAGGATATTTAGGAAAGGCCTGGAGACGATGAGATCAGAAGCCATCCCATGCGTGTGGGGGACACTCTGACGCTGGGCTTTTGCCAAAGTCCATGCAGCTTTGGCAAAAGCCCAGCGTCAGAGTGTCCCCCACACGCATGTGATGGCTTCTGATCTCATCGTCTCCAGGCCTTTCCTAAATATCCTTGTTCAGTGCTGCTTCTGGCCACAATCCCAGAATGGGCGGCGCCTTACCCGCTTTGAGGATTCTGTTTCAGATGCTTTACTGTAAAAATCCCAGAAGAAACAAAGGGCACAAGTCTAGCACATTTCGTAGGCAATACACACCGGCAGTCAGTTGGCATATTACTGAGGATGTTCCTATATTAACTAATGCTTTGAAAACAGGAAAGGTTTGAAGGAAGAAGAAGCACAATCTTAGTGTGGCCCAGCACAAGGGAGGTTGCGGCAATCCTCCCTTCCCCTCCTTTCATATACCTGCTTGATAACATGTTTAGACAACAATTTACCAGGTCCAGCATGAAATAGTAGCAGAAAATGCTGCAAAGTCCTTCTATGGATCCTTTTCAACCATGAAACTGAATCTGACCTATGAGACCCAGGTGTGGCATTTAAGTCCCCCATAATAGCTCTGACTAATTCCAAATAACGTACGGCAACTTCTTTAGTTTAGCATAAAAGAGAGTCTCAGACTCAGGATGACCTTACTCCATTGAAGGCTACCAAAAGAAACCAAAAATTTGAGGCTTGCAATTTCAGGAAATCTATGTGCTGAATAATGGCTAATAGTAATGCCACTTTCTGAGAGAGTAAGTATTAGCCACAGGAATTCCCTACTATCCTTCAAAGGCATTTTTTTGTAACACCCGACAATACCAGCTCATGTTTGGATGACAATGCACAATCAACTCTCGCTCCTAAGCAGTTCTGATGTATGCAGCTTCTTTCCCAGTCACTCAAACCCTGGGCATCGAAGGCAAAGCCAAGCTATCCTTACTCAAAGACAGTGGGCAAGCAGCAGCGATGCCAGAGGATGCTAAAATAAAACTGACAAAGATCCACCTGATCCATAATGGTGTTTTAGGGCAACTGCTGTACCACCCCATGCTGGAGAAAAGACATGAGACAGGCAATGGTGAGAGAATAAGAGTATACCTCTAGGGATTCACACCATGCAAAATAGGTCTTCCTTTAAATCCTAAAAGATGTGAGCCTTAAGTATAGATGATTGCATGCAAAAACCCTCAGCACCAGGGGGTGTATACTACAAGATGTATGAGATTCACAAACCATGACCTGCATGGACAATCTGGAGCCTCCAGGATCACAAAAAGCCCCTCAACTTCAATCCCCTGTAGTATCCATGGCACATGTTTTACCGAAGAGTAAACCTATATTGCAGTGTAGCAACCCCATGGAACTACTATTGCATCTGCCCAGGGGTCCTCTTTCTACAAACCTATCTAATTTTCAATTGAGGTGTGATGCCAGAAGATCGACATCATCTGGTGCTCTTCCTCACTGGCAAGTATGATAGAAGGCTTCCTAATGAAGGGCCCACTCTCCCTGGTCCAGACCTATTCAACTGTCACAGTCTGCTTATACGTTTCTCCCCGGGTAGGTGTATTGTGGAGGGAGCCAGCACATTTATTCTCAGCCCAGTGTAGGGTGAGACACTTCCAGCACTGCCACTGCCTTCTTGGACCCCCCGTAGATTATATACATATACTGCTGTGACGTCTGACTGTTCCCGCTCAGGGTGCCACTCCAGCAGGTGCATCCAGTGAAGCAGAGTACATTTAAGTGTTCCTAAACCTACAACAGTAAAATCAGTCTGTAGATGCAGTAAAGCATGCTTGATATACTCACTGTGAAACCTAAGGGTTTGTGTAAAAATGCAGTTTGATCCTGACTTCTCTGCCCCTCCTCTTCTTCCAGTGCCCCCTCTTATCTCCTGATGAGACATATCATGTGGAGACACTTTGCACGTGCTCAATTTGGTGTGTATTGCTAGAAAGGTTTGTTTTTTTTTTCTTGGGAGAGTGCATGCGATCAACACAGGGCCAATCAGCGCTGTCCAGACAGAGGTCAGGGGTTCTGCATACTCCTAGAGCAGAAATAAAACTTCTACAAGCTTTAACCAGTGCTCTGCTGGACACTGATAGAAGTCAGAAGACTGCTCTAACTGCTGATGTGAAAACATATTTAGCAGTTTATATTACTAAAATAATTGCATTTCCATGTTCTGTGTACTGTGGGAGACCAGATAGAGCGAATGCAGGGTCCTGGGTTTAGTAACACTATAACCAGTAGGGACTCCTCAAGGCTCCAGGAACTCCGTACTCATCCCCAGCCATGCAAACTGGTGTTTGTCATTAACATTTTCCAGTGCAGAGGTAGGATTGACTCCTTGGGTAGCAGAAGGTGAGAGCAGTGCCACAAGTACGTGACTTGTCAGGGGCCAACCTTCGATAGTGAACCTTCAATAGTGCCGCACCCCATGCAGCCAAACAGCTGCCCTCCCAGCTCTAGTGGTAACCCCTCTTTATAGGGGAACCAGGAGTCTCCACAAACACCAATAAAATTAAAATTTTCCCCTGGGAAGACAGATTGCACCTTATGGAGATCTTCATACAAAGTCCCTGTTATCCATCCAAGACATTGGCTGGAAACCACCGAAGTCAAGGTGCTGCTGGCCTGTAAGGGGAACACTGTAACAGACCATTCAGTTGGCTGGTCACATGTGAAATGCTCCCCCAAGGGAAAAGTATCAAATATGCTGTTGCAGCCAAACCTACTTGTAGCATGGAACTTGCTAGTTTCTTGACCTAGCCTGTCGTTTGTTTTTTTTTTTTTTTTTTTAAGTTGTATTGGGTGTCCTACTCCTGCAGGTTTTTTGTTTTTTTTGGGGTTTTTTTCTAGCACATGAGTGGGTATTTGAAGTGATCACAGCTTTACCTCATTCACTAAGCAAAGTAAAAATAATAAGCACGCCTGTATATCATAAGAGCTGATTATGCTTCTCATTACACTGGTCTGATGTTTCTGCTTTCTGTAGAGTGTCAAATTCCCTGTTCATTTCACTATGGAAATCCCCTTCACACATACAAAGCAGCCTGTAAAGAAATCTCTATTAAATCTCTTTTTTTTTAGAGCTGCAGCTGCACAAAGAGCAGGCCGCTTCAAGGCTGAAATAGTTCCTGTAACCACCACAGTTACGGATGATCAAGGCAATACAAAGACCATCACAGTAAGTGAAGATGATGGCATCCGGCCCAGCACCACCCTGGAGGGGCTGGCAAAACTCAAACCAGCCTTTAAAGAAGATGGAAGCACTACTGCTGGTATGTAGCTTGGCTCTTTTATGCCGCTTAACTATGACAAACAGTTGTGCCATTTGATTATGGTTTTAAATATTTCATATTTCCACCGCATGGTTTTAAGTGGATAAGATGCAGTTTGGCAGTGGATGAATCTAAACCAATTTAATGTTAAAAACCAATAGGTGGAAGTTGCAGAAAAGGTTTTACAGAACTGTCCATGTTTTTAAGAGTAATATTTTCATGGGGAACTTTTGGGTGCAGAGAGAGGAAAGAATAGGAATGTAAGTTACTACAGAAATGTTATGCATTGCAGTGGGACCTACATTTGAGAAAAGCGTTTTGTCAAATCACAGACTTTTTCAAGGATATGTATACCCTAGCAATGAACTTCCCTTATTTGCTCCTTTTTGGTATTTTTGCATGTATGAAAAATATAAAAAAACTGCTTTTAACTGTATATTTAAAAGCAGTTTTATATATTTTTCATACATGCAAAAAGTATCAGTTAATCTTGTCGAACTCTTGTGCTGTCTTGTGCACAATGCAGCCTTTTGTTTAACCAGTTGCTGACCTGCCGCAGTGTTTTTACTGCGGCAGGGCGGCACCTCTGCCCACAGTGCTGTCTTTTAACATCGCTGTGCAAAACAGGTAGGGGGCATTCTCGAGGCGCATGCCCTCCCTACCCGTCCCTGCCGTTTGCGGCAGCGGGTGTCCATCACCGGGTCCCGGCCGGTCTTTACCTGCTGGGTCCCGGCGATTACCGGTAATCACTGACAGATAGCATGGCTGCAGTGTTTACATTGCAGCTCTGCTATCTGTCAGTTCAGAGCACGCTGAACCTGAGAGAAGACTATCTCTCGGGATCAGCGTGTTCCTGTGAAGTACACACCCCCGCCCCCTAGTAAAACACTCCCCTCACACAGTTAACCCTTTCATTACCTAATGTTAACCCCTTCCTCCCCAGTGCCATTAGTACAGTGTCCGTTTTTTTTTTTCTTTTGGCACTGATTACTGTATTGGTGTCACTGGGGATGTCAGTGACCCCAAGTCAGTTCCCCCCCAGTGTCAAAATGTCCGCCGCAGTCCCGCCATAAGTCGCTGATCACTCATAAATCGCTGATCACTGCCATAAGTCGCTGATCGCCGCCATTATTCGTATAAAGAAAAAAAATATCCCAGTATCTTTCCCGCCATTTGTGGACGCTATAACTTTCACGTAAACCAATTAATTTACACGTATTGGGATTTTTTTTTTTAGCAAAGACATGTCGCAGAATACATTTTGGCAGAAATTTATGACTAAATTTGATTTTTACATTTTTTTTCTGGACATGTTTTATAGCAAAAAGTCCAAAATATTGTTTTTTTTTTTCTCAAAATTGTCAGCCTTTTTGTTTTTATAGCGCAAAAAATAAAAAAACCGCACAGGCAATCAAATACCACCAAAAGAGAGCTCAATTTGTGGGAAAAACAGGATGTAAATTTAATTTGGGTGCAGTGTTGCATGACCGCGCAATTGTCCGTTAAAGTAACGCAGCGACGTAACACAAACCACTTCTGTAACCGCTTCCTGACCGCCCTATAGCAGAAATACTGCTACAGGGCGGCATGGGTGCGCAACATCACATATGTATATATATGTGTATATATATATATATGTGTGTGTGTGTGTGTGTGTATATATATATATATATATCGCGCTCCCGTGGTTTTTCACGCCCCTGTCAGATTGCCCGTCAGTACACCAGTTATCACATTCAACCCCTTGATTGCCAGGATCACGCCCATGTACAATAAACCTCCATTGCTAGTATAGTGTCTGAACGGGTCAATATCTTTGATCAGGTCAGCACTATACCAGCGTTCACATTAGTATAGCGTCCCCAAAAATGCAGCGTTAGCGGGATCAGCCCGGGCACCTGCCAACACCTGCGTTTAGCCCCTACGCTTACCCCCCCCTTCTCCCCCAGCAAGTGCAGTGTCAGTAGGTCACTGTCACTTGATACGTTGCACACAAAACCGCAGTGTTCGCAGAATCAGGCCTGATCTCTGTTAGCACTTGCCGGTAAATTTTGATGACTTTCATATGCAGCAGAGTGCCAGTACTAGTGCCTCTCTACCTTTTGGTGAACTGGCGAGTACCAGCGGTCTAGTACATCTTGGTCTTTCACATACCTCCTTGATTTTTGGAGCTGTTTTTCACGGAATATCTGTATGCATTGATTGTGGATCAAAGCAATTTATATGCACAACAATTTATCGCCACCAACCCAAATTCAAACTTTGCCAGACCATTCGCATGGAAACTCATTACGGTTTTCGAATTTACATTTTTTTGGACCTAACCCTCAACATGGGCATTACTAAAAGAAATGAATTGCGGTTGTATTGGTCCGCAGACCAGATTCATCATATACCGTGTTCTCTGCTGCCATGGCCAGGCATAGATATGAGAGTATAATGTGTTTTATGCATTTCAACAATACACTCTGTCATCCTCGGGGTAACCCTGAATTTGATCGGCTCCACAAGATGCAACCCCTCGCAAATCACCTTAACCAAAAATTTGCAGATGTCTATACTCCCAAGTAAAACATCTGCATTGATGAGTCCCTCCTTAATTTTTCTGGCTGCCTTGCATTCACACAATTTCTCCCCAGCAAGCGTGCCAGATATGGGGTCAAGATGTAGAAGACCTGTGAGAGGGCAACAGGCTATACCTATAAGTTTTGGATTTACGAGGGAAAAGATAGTCACGTGCAGCCCCCCGGATGCCCAGACTACATGGGGAGTAGTGGCAAGATAGTTTGAGACTTGGTGTCATCATTTTTCCATATGGGGTACCACTTATACATGGTCATTTTTTTTTCAAGCGTGCCACTATTTAGACAGAAGTGGGTGGATGCAGGGTGGTATATTCTAATGGTGGGCATACCACACACTTTTTCTGGCAGAGATTTCTTCTCATTTTTTCATTCAGTCCACAGGCTGCATACAAAAAAAAGAACATAGCATATACACCCAACAAGGATCAGCGACTTACTGGTACATCACTGGACTTTGGTTATATCAGGATGATACCTACAGCTGCAAGCATCATCCTGGTATCGTTTTTTTCAGCCGGCAATCGGCTTTCATGTAAAAGCAATCCTAGTGGCTAATTAGCTGCAGGATTGCTTTTACAAGCAGCAGGAGATGATGCCCCCCCCTCCCCCGCTGCCTTCCACGGCCTTCTCGGGCAGTCTCGTGCCATCGGGGGAATCTGAGAATGCAGCCAGTGTTTCTGCCAGCTGACCATAGAGCTGATTGGAGACCAGAGTGGTGCCAGTCATCTCTATAGTCTAAGAATTCGGAAGCTTCGAGCATTTCATCACTTCAGTTTCGCAGGATATAAACAGCGCCATTTGTAAATTTGGAAAGCATCTGATCACACCGATTTTGGTTTGATTAGATAATGTAAGGGCAGAGGAGATATCCAGAGTCTGATAGACCCCAGATTTCTCAAAAAAGAATATATGACAATGCCCATTGAAGTTATAGGGGATATTTGCATTCCCTGCTATAGCATTAAAAGTGATCAAAAGAAAAAAAAAAATGAAAGGTACAATGTAAAAATAATAAAATCAAAATAACTAAAAAAAATAAATTGCCCTTCCCATGCACACACACCTGTGTGCACAAGCCTTGACCATGTGTCATTATGTAAACAGTGGTTGCACCATGCATGTGAGGTATTGCTGTGAACGTCAGATCAAGGGCAGTAAGTCTAACACTAGACCTCCTCTGTAAATCTAAAATGGTAGCTTTTAAAGGCTTTTAAAGCGTTGCCTATGGATATTAAAAATTGTGCAGTTTGTCGCCATTGCACGGGGTATGTGCAGTTTTAAAGCATGTCATGTTTGGTATCTATTTACTTGGCATACCGTTATCTTTTATATTTTATCAAATAATTGGCCAATATATTGTGTTTTTGTGCATTAAATGTAAAAAAAGTGTTTTTTTTTAATTTGCTTTTGAAAAATCGCTGCGCGAGTACTATGTGCCATAATAAATTGTAGTACCCACCATTTTATTCACTAGGGTGTCTGCTTTAAAAAAATATATATAATGTTTGTGGGTTTAAATTAATTTCCTAGCAAAAAATACAGATTTTTTTCATGTGAACAAAAAGTGTCAGAAAAGGCTTGGTCTTCAGGTGGTTAGAAGAGTGAGTGATGTGTGGAAAAAACTTCTAATGCTGGGCATAAAACGCCCCCACCCCCCAAAACGACCCCTTTTTGGAAAGTAGACACCCCAAACTATTTGCTGAGAGGCATGTTGAATCAATAGAAGAATCTATTTTTTTACCACAAGTTTTTGGAAAATGACAAAAAAAAAATTTTTTTTTTTTTTTTTTTTTTTTTTTTTTTTACACAAAATTGTCACTTAAATGATTTACTGCTCACACATGCCATGGGTATATATGGAATTACTCCCCAAAATTTATTCTGCTACTTCTCCCGAGTATGGGGGTACCACATGTGAGAGACGTTTTGGCAGTCTAGCCAAGTACAGGACCCCAAAATCCAATAAGCACCTTCAGGCTTTTAAAGGGCTTTATTTCCTCATTACACTTCCAGACTACCTATCACAGTTTCGGAGGCCCTGAAATGCCAGGATAGCGCCTAACCCCCCCAAATGACCCCTTTTTTTGAAAAGTAGACACCCCTAGGAATTTGATAAAAAGCACGGTAAGTTTTTTGCAGATCTCATTTGTTGCCACAAGTTTTTGGAAAATGAAGAAAAAAAACAAAAACATATTTTTTCTATTCTTTTTTTATATTTCAAAACCTTTTGAGAAAAAAATGACATCTGCAAATTACTAACCATGCCTCTTTTTAAATTTCTTGGGGTGTCTACTTTCCAGAAAGGGGTCATTTGGGGGGGTTTGGTGCTATCCTGGCATGTCAGGGCCTTCAAAACTGTGATAGGTAGAGAGGAAGTTACGCACCTTCAGGCTTTCAAAGTGGTCATTGGATTTCTGGCTCCTGTATGTGGCTAGGCTCCCAAAAAGTCTCACACACGTGTGGTATCTCCATGCTCGGTAGAAGTAGCAGAATGTATTTTGGGGTGTAATTCCACATATACCCATGGCTTGTGCGAGAAATAAATCATTTAAATGACAATTTCGTGTAAAAAAAAAAAAAAAAAAATGTTTTTGTCATTTTCCAGAAACCTGTGGGTAAAAAATAAATCTTCCATGGACTCAATATGCCTCTCAGCAGATAGCTTAGGGTGTCTACTTTCCGAAAAGGGGTCATTTGGGGGTGTTTGTACTATCCTGGTATTTTAGCACCTCAAGAAATGTGATGGACAGTCAAAGTAAAAGCTGTGTAAATTCCATTATCTATACCATAGTTTGTAGACGCTATAACTTTCACACAAAGCAATCAATATACACTTATTGGGATTTTTTTTTTATCAAAAACATGTAGCAGAATACATTTGGCCTAAATTTATAACTAACTTTGAGTTTACTATATATTTTTTATAGCTGAAAGTAAAAAATATTGTTTTTCTTCAAAATTTTGGGTCTTTTTTTGTTTATAGCGTGAAGAATAGAAAGCGCACAGATGATCAAATACCACCAAAAGAAATCTCTATTTGTGTGAAAAAAAGGACGTAAATTTTGTTTGGGTGCAGCATTGCATGACCGCGCAATTATCAGTTGAATTAGTGCAGCGCCGAGTACCAAAAAGAGGCCTGGTCATTAAGGGGGGTAAATCCTCAGGAGGGCAAGTGGTTAAACAATGTAATGAGGAAGGGTGTTAGGGCTATAAAACACCTTCTGGAGAAGAGAAAAAAAGTAGATATTCTGTAGTCCTAAAACAATTCTGTCCTAGAATGACAACAATGCTCCTCCCACAGATATAGATAATAAAGATAATCAATTAAGGTGCCACATCTAGGGACTGGCAAGCTACAAAATATTCAGAATAAGCGATTGTTCTTGATGTGGAGAAGCTGAATGGCAATTGAAATGCATTATGGGTAAACAGTCTTAAAGGTGAAAATAAAGTGCCATTCAGTTTTCTAATCCACACACACCAGACAAACACTATAGCTAACTTCTGGGTATTTTTTTTTCCATGATTGGTCAAGACTATGACTGGATAGTGAAGGAGCAGCAGCATGCTGATGACATTATCTCTCTGCTCTGTTTTCCAGTCCCTAAGCTACATTTGTTAGACACATAACACAGTGCACTAAAGTCTGGCGGTATAATTGTTAAAGGGATCTGCAGAGAAATATAGGCAGCTAGTGTAAAAATTCAGGTACTATTAAAGTCTACATATATATTTATAAATTAATACTTGACTGGATTAAATAGGGGGCTTGCACATTAAAGGCCTGTTCACACTATGCAGTCACCACAAGGGCACATAGAAAACATGCTCTGTTCACACAACAATGATGCCTTTAGATGGGTTGCAGTGTGTTGTGAAAAAAATTAACACATTCTGCATTTTTCCGCACTGCATGGACGCTCACCTGACGTTCCTACTGGCCACTGCAGTTATCTTCATCAGATAAACAAATGAAATGTCACATTTCAATCAAACTGAAAAAAAGGTAAACCTGTATTGTGTTGTCACAATGCAAGGCAGCACTCCCCACCACTGGCATAGAATGGACAATAGCTTGCATGCTAAAATGAATAGTTGGCCAGGGGGGGCAGCCTTGGGCAAGTAGAGAAGAATTAGGCAGTGCACCACAGTAAATTATGAATGTGGCAAAATTCTGCTAAAAGGAGAGAGGGTGGCTACAAGGTAACATATCGTAGTCATTGTACCCAAAAATTACTGTGCCGCAAGCAAGAGTCTAACTCTAACAAACTTTATCAATATAATCAGTGAATACTTCACAACCAACAACTATTGCACATTATATATAATGCAGTGATAAAGAGTATATAATGTACTTAGTATGTTGGGCTGTATAGGATATACTCCTGATCATTACACTCTGAGTGCAGTGGTCAGGAGTATGTCCTGTACAGCCCAATGTACAGAGTGCAGTGGTCAGGAGTATGTCCTGTACAGCCCAACGTACAGAGTGCAATGGTCAGGAGTATGTCCTGTACAGCCCAACGTACAGAGTGCAATGGTCAGGAGTATGTCCTGTACAGCCCAACGTACAGAGTGCAGTGGTCAGGAGTATGTCCTGTACAGCCCAACGTACAGAGTGCAGTGGTCAGGAGTATGTCCTGTACAGCCCAACGTACAGAGTGCAGTGGTCAGGAGTATGTCCTGTACAGCCCAACGTACAGAGTGCAGTGGTCAGGAGTATGAAATACTACATGTGTATATAGAGCATAGGAGTTCAGGGGTATGTAACCCAGAGTGCAGGGGTCAGGAAAGCATAATGCACAGGTCCGTACACCGTGGCCAACAGAAAGTTATCCCCCCTTCCTAAACCCATTCACCAGACCAGGCAGTTCAAAGTAAGGAGAAGTCCCTTTTTTCTGTTGCATGATGTGGCTGAAGCCAAGGAGGTGCTAAGGAGGTCTACCTCGATCTGAACTAGCTCAATCTTTTTGAAACGTTTATCTCTGGGGTCTGGCAGGAATGGCTACAGAGCTTCAGGTGTCTGGCAGCTGTCAACAATGGCTGCTGCACAGTAGATGCTTTGGGGATCAAAAGGGGGTTTGAACCTTTCTCTGTTTATGCTCCAGCTTTCTTGCTAAAACGGACAAGGGGAAAGGTTGTCTCCTACTATCTAAGCTGCCACAGAGTAATTGGTTGGACTCATTCTTCCATACTGTACAGTGCCTGGTTAATTTTGAGCATCATATTGTGAATTTCCTACAGATGCCTTCTTGAAAGAGGCCAGCTCTATTTCATGCTGCTGCCACTCTGCTACATGACTTTAAATTTATAATTTGTTTTTTATTTCTTCTGTAAGCAAATGTCAGCTGTTTTTGGTGGTTTCTCACTGGAGTTAAAAAAATAAAAAATTAAAACCTGTGTAAATTCAACTTTTTTTTTTGTCCTATGCGTATAGGCAATGCCAGTCAAGTTAGCGATGGAGCTGCAGCAGTTTTGCTAGCTAAACGATCAACAGCCATGCATCTGGGTCTTCCTATCATGGGGGTGCTAAAGTCCTTTGCTGTAGTGGGGGTCCCTCCTGATATTATGGGGATAGGACCAGCCTATGCTATACCTGTGGCTTTAGAGAAAGCAGGTAGGTATTAACTGGTTTGTTTAATATTTTAACTGCAGACTATTTAAATTAAACTGTGACAATATAAATATTATAACTATTTTAAAGCTTGTTTATGCCTACAGGTCTGACAATTCATGATATTGATGTGTATGAAATTAATGAAGCATTTGCCAGTCAGGTGAGTTCTAATCTCTGATTAGCTATTTCAGCAAATACTTCAGGTGCCCAAAGACGGCTCAACCTGGTTAGCAATAAGTATTTTTACAGAATGGAGCAAATATAATTTATTGCACTCTTCAATAGGGTGGAGTTATTGAAGGCAAATAGACTGTGCACTTTTTAAGTGCAATTGCACTCATTTTTCCCAGAGCTTAGGGAATGTGGTGAAGGTCTGCTGATTTCCACTATCCAATCATGTACAAAGAAAAATGTGTTTTTTGTTTTTTTTTGGGGTTTTTTTTTCTTGCACTTGATTGGATATTCTTTACAAAGTGAAGCTTTACCACATTTACTAAGCTCTGGGGAAAATGAGTGCAACTGCACTTGGAAAGTGCACAGGTTATTTGCCTTTAGGAAATACACCCCAATATATAGATAAAACTGCTAAAGTCTGAAAACTAGTGCTGCATCTCTCAACAATCTGGCATGTTGATATTTGAAAACTTTTAACAAAAAAAAAAAGCCACAGATCTGCATTATACAAACTAAGAACTTTAGAAAAACAGAGTTTAGGAAAACATGCAAAATCCCTGATATGGTGTTCATTTTTAAGCCTTTCCATGTTTTTAAAATGGCCCTCCATATATATTGTTTATCAACTGTTAGTCTGTATCAATTGAGAGGCTGCGAATAATCATTTTATCTTGTGTAAAGGGTCTTGTAATCTAGGACTGGTCATTTTTAATTTGCCAGGTCGCAATAACAACCACTCTAGCAACTGGGTCATTGAGAGCTATTGCCAATGGGGAGGCCGGTACTGAAATGTTGCGGCTATTGTTAAGTGGACCCAGCACTGCATTTTTCTTTTTATCCATTTTACCACAATGAGACTAGGCAGCACTGAGCCAGAACTTGTCTGGTCACTGGAAGTTGAACCTCTATGTAGCATAGGACTAAGACCAGTGAGGTAATAAGTGGGAACTGGTATAGTACAGTGTTCTAGATAACAAATACTGGACTGATGCTGTTCTGTACAGTGCCACCCAGGAGCACCATGCAAAGGTTCCATCGCTGGCCCCAGGAGGAGGAGAGGAGCCCCCAGTAAGCCAGGCATGTGCATAGTCTGCTTTCCAGACTTCTGTCACTGTATTCCATTCACACGCATAGATATAGTGTATTTGTCATCCATATTTTAGAAAGGCCAGCATGCATTTAAGTGAAGTGAGGTTTCTGCATTCTGCCAGTCTACTAGAGGCTGATGACAGCAGAAAGGCGTTAATATATGGTATAGAGCTATAGTGTGACAGTGAGAAGTTATATGATAGGAGTCTTCATGACTCAATGGTCATCCAACAAAGTGATATGCATCTCCAGGATATGTGGCCTCATAATCACATTATTTAACTGCTGTGTCCAGGCAGCTGCATTACTGGGATGTCCCTGCCATTTGGATTGATGGGTAAGTGGCAGATTTGGCCTTTTTTTTTTTTATAATTCAAATATTTATTAATTTTCCATTTCAATTACATTTCATCATCACAATATAAATATATATATATATATATAAAATATATTCTATAATATTATATTAACCAACATTTCTACTTTATATACTCTATGCAACCTTTTCCCCCCTTCTCCACCCCCCACCCTATGTCCCCTCTGCCTATTCTATCTTTTCTCTACGTCTTCTTATATCAGCAAGTGGAATTTTTCTGTTGTTATCTTTATTCTTTCCTACACCTCATATATAATCTGGCTTTTTCCCAGTTCTCCCATTTCCCATGATAAACCTCCATCTTATCTTCTTGGGTATGGCACAGCCTTTCCATCTTTTTAATCTGCTCAACTCTTTCAATCCAGTCCTCTTCCTTTGGTGCCTCTATTTGCCTCCAGAACTTGGGTATCAGGGCTTTTGCAGCATTTATATAGTTCCATATCCCTGATTTTTTATATTTATTTACCGTTATATCCGTGATGTGCAAAATACATACTTCTGGATCTAGATTTATATCTATTTCTGTCAATTTTCTTATTAAGTGGATTATTGTTGTCCAGAATATCTGGATTTTTGGGCATCCCCACCATATATGGTATATTGTGCCTATTTCTCCACATCCCCTCCAACACAGCGGTGTACTCTCTCCACACATCTTATTTTCTACTACTGGTGAAATGTGCCATCTTGTCAAACACTTATAGTTCATTTCTACTTCTCTCATAGAGACATTTTCGTGAGTTAATCTATACATTCTCCTCTGCTTTTCCTCATCTATCACAACTCCCATATCCATTTCCCATTTTGTTAAATATGTTGGTTTCGTGTTTGTGTCTAGTTCAGTGAGTATTTTATAAATTCTAGCAATCCCGTGTTTCCCATCACCTTGTGTTCCCAATGTCTTTTCAAACAAGTTCCAATTGTCTCTTGTCCTTAAAGGTCTTGGCAAACTTCCGACAAAACACCTCAATTGGAAATACCGCCATTCGTCTAATTTAGTGAAAATCTCTCCCTCTTTTTTTTTCAATTCGCCATATACTCCTATTTCATCTCCCACCAAGATATCTCCTAATTGCACCTTATCTTTTTTAAACCACTTCCCTCCTATTTCTTCTCTACCTGGGGGGAAAAACTCTGTATTTTTTAGTGGAATCAGTGTAGAATTAAAAGTCCATTTCATACTTCTGTGTAAGTTATCCCAAATCTTTAAAACATTCAAAGTGTATGTATTTACATTGTCATTTAAACCCCTATACTGTGTTGGTACCCATATCATTCTTCCCAAGTCTATTCCGCTGAGTTCATTCTCTATTCTCACCCAGCTTTTTTTATTATTAAATATCCAATCTATGGTTCTTGCCAGTATTACCGCTTTGTAATATCTTTTAAAGTCTGGGAGCCCTAAACCCCCTCTTTCTTTCCTCCTACTTAGCAGTTCGTATGACAGTCTTGGTTTTTTATTCCTCCATATGTATCTTGTTATCAATTTCTTAATTATTTTAAAGAAAATCTCTGGGAGTTTAATTGGGATCATTTGATATCTATATATGATTTTTGGTACTATTACCATTTTTACCAGATTAATACGGCCCATCCATGTCGGGGTTCCTCCCTCCAATCTTTTTAATTCATCTCTAATCTCATTTATCAGTGTAATATAGTTTAGTTTATATAGATGTTTATGTGAGGCTGTGAGTTTTACTCCTAAATATTTTATATCTCTATCTTTCCATTTAAAGGGAAATTCTTTTTGTATCCTTTCTTTTTCGTTTTTTAAGATGTTTATATTTAGAATCTCCGTTTTTGTTGGATTTATCTTTAAATTTGATAGTTCTCCGTACTCCTTTAGTGACTTCATTAAGTTTGGAAGTGTTATCCTGGGGTTTCCTACATAGAACAACAAGTCGTCTGCGAAAGCAGCAACTTTATGTTCCGTATCTCCTATTCGGATTCCCTTTACGTCTCTATTCAGTCTTATTGTTGATAGTAGAGGTTCTAGAGATATAACATACAGCAATGGGGATAATGGGCATCCCTGTCTTGTTCCGTTTGACATCTCAATGGGTTCTGACCTCTCCCCATTTACCCCAATGACCACCGAGGGGTATCTGTACAGCTTTCCTATCCATTCTCTCATCCTAGGCCCGATTCCCAAAGCTTCCAGAGTGTCCATCATGAATCTCCAATTTACCCTATCAAACGCTTTTTCAGCATCTATAGACAGTAGTACCGCCGGTTCTTTTCCCTTTTTACTCTTTTGGATTAGCATCAATGATCGTACCCCATTATCTTTTCCTTCCCTCCCTGGAACAAAGCCCACCTGATCCTCATGTATCCATCCAGGCATTAGCTCTTTCAATCTGTTTGCTAGGACCTTTGCGTACAACTTAGTGTCTGTGTTCAGTAGTGAAATAGGTCTATAGCTAGAACACTGAGAGGGATCTTTTCCCTCTTTCTGAATGAGCACGAGTTGGGCTTGTAATGATTCTCTTCTTACTTCCATCTCTCCACCTAGTGCATTCATGTAGTTTTTGAGTTTTGGTACTAAGATTTCACTGAATTTTTTATAGTATCTCACTGTATAACCATCTGGGCCTGGGCTTTTCCCCGACACTGTCCCCTTTAATGCTAGTTTTATTTCTTCCTGTGAGATATCTGCGTCTAGGGAGTTTAGTTGGTCCTCACTTAATTTTAATAACCTAGCCATTTCCAAATATTTCTTTCTTTTCTGGTTTTTCTCACTGTCTATAGTTTCTGAACTTTCCGAGGGGCTTATATTGTACAGTTTCCTGTAATATTCTATGAAGGCTTTGGTGATATCTTTATTTGAGTGTTTCATGTTTCCTTTAGCATCTTTTATTTTTTCTATATAATTTCTATTTTTCTTTTTCCTCAGGGCTCTCATCAGATACTTTCCAGGTCTTTCTCCCCATCTATATCTCTCACTTAGAACTCTATTATATACTTTTCTCCTCTCCTCTTCTATCATTTCTTTCAGTTCTTCCTTCTGTTTTTTTAACTTCAGCTCTATTTCTTTTGTTATTCTATTCTTATGTATTTGTTCTAATTTATCTATTTCTTCTAAGAGCTCATTCATTTTCTCCCTTCTTTCTTTTTTCTTTCTAGCCCCAATCGCCATTAATATTCCTCTTATATAAGCTTTGTGAGCCTCCCACACTGTGGCTGTTGACACCTCCCCTGTCTCATTCTCCTTAAAAAAGCGTTCGATCTCCTCCCCTATTTTCTGAGCTATTTCCCTTTCCACTAAAAGTGTCTCATTCAATTTCCATCCCAGCCCTCCGCTTTTCCTTCTCCCCCATTCCATTTTCATAGTAACTGGAGCGTGGTCTGATAAAGTTATTATCTCTATATCTACCTGGGTCAGATGGTCGATTAATTGATGTTCTATTAATATATAATCTAATCTTGAATATCTCTTGTGCATATTTGAGAAAAAAGTATAATCTCTATCTTGCGTGTGTGTAATTCTCCAGGCATCTACCAGTTGACTTATGTGTAATTCTTTTTTCAATAATTTCAGGGCCTTACTTCCTTCTGTCTTTATATGGGAGGTGGCATCCCTTTGTGGGTCCATACAGAAGTTAAAATCCCCTGCCAGGATCAAACGTCCTTTTTTAAAGTCCATCAACTTCCTCAACACCTTTTTCAGATACTCCTCCGGTTTTTTATTAGGGCAGTAGATGTTGGCCAGTGTACACTCGATCTCCTGTAACTTGCCCCTTAAGAACAAAAATCTCCCATCTGGGTCTGTTTTTCTATCTTCCAACTCAAACCTAACGTTCTTTGCCAGGCCTATTGCTACCCCTTTTGCTCTTTTAACCGGGGAATCTGCATAGTACCATGTTGGGTATTTTTTAGACCTCAGTCTAACATTTGAGCTTATCTCAAGATGTGTCTCCTGTAAAAATATCACTGAGGCTTCTCTATGATGTAATTCTTTAAATAATCTATATCTTTTCCCGGGACAGTTCAACCCATTTATGTTATATGTTATAAACTGAATCTCTTCCATCTTCCTTAGATTTCCTCTTTTCTCCTCCATCTATATTTTTTATTTCTCTCTCCTTCTCCCTTCTCACTTGTTTTTATATCATCTTTTATTTTGCAGAGAAAACAACCTCCCTCTCCCATTTCCCACCCTGCCAACCTTCCAACCCCCTCCCTCCCCCCTCCCCTCCCCCCTCTTTTTAGGCCTAACATTTGCCTACTAATCATTTATGGATTAAAAAAAAATCCACCTTTGATTTGATCCTTGGGCTAAAACTCCGTCCATGGACGACTTTCCCCTTGACTAACCTCCCCATAACCTCCCAAGCCCCACCTGAATATTATCACTGGCAGAAAAATAGAGAGAGAAAAAAAATGAAAAAAAGACGAAAAAAATCCATAACGAAGGCAATAGAGTGGGGGTAGGTGGCGAGAGGAGAAGAAAGGGGTTAAAAAAAAAAAAAAAAAAAAAAAAAAAACACCTCTCTCCTCCTCCCTCCCTCTCCCCCCCTCCACCTCCTCCCCCCCACAAATTGCCAGTCCTCTTTTCTCTTCGCTCTACTTTCTCATCGTTCTTCTTCCCAGCCAGGGATTTCCATTCTTTGAATTTTTAAACTGTCACAAAAAATTTTCGTATCTTCTGGAAACCTAAGGTATGCTGTAGTCCCGTTTTTCCATCCTATTAGGCATTCGGGAGTCCCCCATCTATATTGCACCTTTTGTTCTTTCAACCTTTTCAATAGGGGTCTCAAAGTTCTCCTTCTCCACAAAGTCTCTGGAGCCAGATCCGCATATATCTGTATGTCTCCTCCTTCATACTTAATTACTGATTTTCCCTTAGTCTTCTTCCAGATTTTTTCTTTGTCCCGAAGTTCATAAAATTTGACAATTATATCTCTCGGCCTTTCTTTCCCCAGGTTTCTCAGGATTTTCCCTTTTCTAAAGATTCCTTCTATTTTAGACCTTTCCATTTCAGAGCTGTCTGTTATAATGTTAAATATTTTGCAAACCACCTCTTGCAAGCTTTCTCCCTTTAGGTTTTCTGAAACTCCACGTATCAAGATGTTTCTTTTCCTGTCTTTATTTTCTTGTATCTCAGCCTTATATAACAGTTTTTCTTGGACTTTCCCTATATTAATTAGTTCTTTTTCAAGTTCAGAGATAGCCTGGGTCTGGCCTTTAACTTTCTCCTCCGTTTCCTCAATTCTCTCCAAGAGATGTCCCAGATCACTGCGAATGTTTACCATTTCTTGTTTTATTGTTTTCTCCAGTTCTTTAAACATTTCTGCCATTTCCTTTTTATTAGGTATTTGTAGGTCTTTTTCCGCCTCTGTATTGCCTGATATTTGCTGGTTACTAGTATCCGGGCCTATTGATACTCTAGGGCTTCTTTCCATACTAAGGTCTGCTTCTCCTTTTTCAGATCTGCTCTGAGGTCTTTCTGGGGTTACGTTTCCTTGGGTTGTATATTTTTTAATTGTGCCAGTCTGGGACCCTTTAAGCCCACTTCCTTTTACATTTTTGTTTTTCATTTTTCTCTGTGGCACTTATCCTTCTTATAGTCCTTTATAAGTTTATGGGTAGGGCGGGATATTATTTCTTAAAACTTTCAAGTCTCTGCTCTGTCCCCCTGCTGGTTTTTCTCCTTCTCTTCTCCTCCTCCTCCTCCTTCCCCCCTCTCCCCCTCCTTCTCCCCGAGCCTCTCCTCTTCTCTCTGCGTGTCTCTTCCGCCTTTTATACAGTCTCTAGGGGTCCCCCGTTCTTATATACACTTTTTAGAGGTCGGCATGGTAGATCTTCAAAAGTGAAATTCATAAGTGTCACTCACCCTCCTCCTATGTCTTCTTCCAGTGAGTGCCTTTTCGGTCGATTCCTCTGAGGGTCTGTTCATGGGGGGGAACTCCCCAGGGTCTCTTCAGACTCCTTGTCCAGGTTTCAATAGTTCTCCTTTCACGTATTTTTAGGCTCCAGGGTTACTAGGGGGATAGGGGGAGAGTGGGAGAGTGTGTCGGCCCCCGGCAAACAGGTCAGCGCTGCTCTCTCTCCACAAAACGCCGGCCGGCCGGCTTCCCGGTCTCCCAGAGGTGCTTTGCGGCCGGTCACGTGATCGCGCCGGCCCCTCTCGTCTCCCAGCGTCCAGGGACTCTCTCTTCAACAATCGCCCGCCACTCCTCTCTTTTCCCTCACCCGCATCAGTCTCTCCTCCGCCGGGAGCCGTCAGACCGGGTAAGTCCCCCACCGCAAGGCTCTAACATGTTCCAGGGGATAAGCTGGGAGGCCTGGGGAGGTCAGACACCGGAGCTCCGTCCACGAGCTCCTACACTGCCGCCATGTTCAGGCTCCGCCCCCTCTACAGGTGGGGTTCTACGGCAGATTTGGCCTTGACCCTAAATCAAAGCTGTACAATTTCCAGTCACCAAGGTGACTGAAAAAAACTCTCTGGTAACCAGGTAATTGAGTGGAGAGGTGGTGTTGAATGTACCACAGCTATTATTGGGTAAAGCTGGCACTCCATGAGAACATAGCTGATATTGTGACTGTGTTAACAGTTGGTTTTCTGTGAAATAGGCTAGGCTATTTCTTCCAGCATTATGAGCAAAGCAAGAATAGCTCAGTCGGTCGCCAGCTGTCAATACAGTCACAATAGCTACCATAATTTTTTTGCGCACAGGCTTTACCAAACAATAGCCCCCGCAGCACCTGACTCCCCCACAGGCAATAGCTAAAGGAAACCAGTACTTACAAATCTTGCATTATGTAACCTTATGTGGAATGCCTGGTACATACGGGGAGTTTTTTTTTTTCTCCTTTCAAGCCAGCGGACTGGACATAAAGTGAGAGGTTGCTGTACAACCAAAGTGATGTTAGTGCGATGATCTACCCCGCTGAGCTATTGTGTTCTGACAGGGAGACTGCCTGCCTGCCAGAACACACTGATCACCGCTCACAGCCATTGGCTGAAAGCAGTGATCGAATGCTTTTTTTTTTTTTTCCAGCGTGTCCATTCAATAAAAGCCACTCATTAGACCGGCTTCTGTCGGACAGGCTACTGTACACACGGACCGAATGTTGGCCAGTTTCTGTTGAAGCAGCCAATATTCGACCCATGTGTACCAGCCTTTAGCAAGTTTAATTTTCAAGCTACTTGCCAAGGACAATTTCTACTCTACATTCCACAGTGCAGTCCTGCCAATTGACTGAGATGCATTGCATTGTGGGATGTGACAGGGCTGTGCTTGTGCTGCTTTCCATGGCTTCTCCATATTTATGACTGATGTGATGTAGGACTGTATGCTCTTGCTATAGTTAGCATTTGTATTTACCATTCCATTACACACAGAGACTGCAATGTAGTAATGGTAGTTTTCCTTTAAAACACTATTTTCTTTGGCGTATGCAGGCGGTATACTGTGTGGAGAAACTGGGCATTCCCTTGGAGAAAGTTAACCCCAATGGAGGAGCCATAGCCCTTGGGCATCCTCTGGGCTGCACCGGAGCTCGACAGACAGTCACTTTACTGAATGAGCTCAAGAGAAGGGGGAAAAGGTAAGAAATTTTCTAGTCTGGGTTTCTGTGCACAACTGAATACTCAGCTTTTGGTAGGTACTGTGGAGTTGAATTGCCCACTGTTTTTGTTTTTTGTTCTTTTTTTTGTACATCTTGGGTGTTTGGAGACAAGTTGTCTGCACCTGAGTACTTGGCTCTGCTCAGTTAATGCAACAATTTTACAAGGGTATGAAAATACACTAATAATGCTGACTATCCTAGTAACAGGAATTCTCCTTTTTTAAGCTTCATATCTGTAGGAGGAAGATACTGTAGACCTATGCATTGTCTCATTTTTTGTTTTCAATCTCAGAATATGGTTATTCATTCTTACAGTAGCTAATTGAATTTAGTTGTTCCTTCAGTGTGTACATTTCAAGGTATTAGCCCTGGAGGTGGTACAGCTTCTCTGAATCCTAACCTACATATGCGGAGAGGTTTGATTTACTAAAGGCAAATTATTATTATTATTATTATACAGTATTTATAAAGCGCCAATAGTTCGCTCAGCGCTGTACATTACAAAGGGGGACAGAACATGTGACAGAACAATACCAATACAATGCAAAACATGAGGGGATCGAGGGCCCTGCTCTTTCGAGCTTACAATCTAGGAGAGAGGGAATGGTGGCACAGGAGGAGATAGCTGTGGGGGATGGAGTGGTAGGAAGAGTGGAGGAGGTCGACAAGTTAGCAGGGGGTGGGGTAGGCTTCCCTGAAGAGATGGGTTTTCAGGGTGCGCCTAAAGGAGAGGAGAGTAGGTGATAATCTGATGGGTTGGGGCAGGGAGTTCCAGAGCATGGGTGACACCCTGGAGAAGTCCTGGAGGCGGGCATGGGAGGAGGAGACCAGGGAACTAGAGAGAAGGAGGTCTTGTGAGGAGCGGAGTGTGCGTGCTGGGCGGTACTTGGATATTAGGTCAGTGATGTAGTTCGGAGCAGTATGGTGGACAGCTTTGTACGTCAGCGTTAGGATTTTGAATTTGATCCGTTGCGCAATCGGAAGCCAGTGGAGGGATTGGCAGAGGGGGGTGGCGGAGACGGAGCGGTTGGAAAGGTGAATGAGTCTGGCAGCCGTATTCAGGATCGACTGAAGCTGGGATACCCAGCGGCGAGGTAGGCCAGTGAGGAGGGAGTTGCAGTAGTCGAGTCGTGATATGATGAGGGAGTGGATGAGCTGTTTAGTGGTTTCTGGGGTTAGGAACGTGCGTATTTTGGCGATGTTGCGGAGGTGGAGTTTGCACAAGTTTGTTAAAGATTGGACTTGGGGCTGGAAGGATAGGTTGGAGTCCAGAATGACACGAAGTACTCTGGCCTGCAGGGCGGGTTTGATGGTGGCGTTGTTGGATGTGACGAAGAAGTCAATGGGGGGTGGGGTCCGGGATGGGGGGAAGACAAGAAACTCGGTTTTGGAGAGGTTCAGTTTAAGGAAGTGGAGCGACATCCAGTCTGATATGTCGCTCAGCAGGTGTGTGATTCGGGCGGAGACTGAGGGAGTGAGGTGGGGGGTTGAGAGATAGATTTGTGTGTCGTCAGCATATAGGTGGTAGTTGAAGCCTTGAGAGTGTATGAGTTGGCCAAGGGAGGAGGTGTAGATGGAGAAGAGAAGGGGCCCGAGGACAGAGCCTTGAGGGACCCCCAACAGAGAGGGGGAGTGAGGGGGAGGTGGTAGCATTATAGGTAATGCTGAAAGAGCGTTGTGACAAGTAGGATGAGAGCCAGGAGAGAGCAGAATCTCTGAGGCCGAGGGAGTGTAGTTTTTTGAGGAGGAGGGGGTGGTCGACTGTGTCGAAGGCCGCAGAGAGGTCAAGGAGTAGGAGCACTGAATAGTGGCCATTAGCTTTGGCGGTTAGCAGGTCGTTGGAGAGTTTGAGTAAGGCGGTTTCAGTGGAGTGTAGATTGTACAGTTGCAGTCTGCAAGGGCATTTGCTCCAGAGCTTAGTAAATTAGGGAAATCTCTGCTGACATCCATCTGTACAATAATATTCAAGAAAAAAATGCAGTTTTTTAATTTGCTTGTCTGCGATTGGCTATTTATTACAAAGTGAAGCTTCACCTTATTTTTAAACTCAGGAGCAAATGCCTTTGCAAGTGCCTAGTCTATTTGCCTTTAGTAAAACAACCCCAAAGTGTATGTAAAGTTGTTATATATTCATACACCATAGATCTAGGCACACACCTTCACGTGATTGGAAACTGGCAAGCTTTTTGAGCCCCCCCAACCTGGGGCGCTTCCCCTGTGAGTCCTCTGTTTTTGCTGATGTCTGAAGGTAAGAGACCTCTTCTCCATAACAGAGAAATCAGGTTCACTAGTTTAACTTTTTTTTTTTTTGTCTTACAACTCCTCCATCAACCCCTCACTGTGTTCAAATACCCTGCTGCAACATGTTGCGTCAGCTGCAAGTGCTATACAAGTCCAGAGCCATGGTCCATTGTTATTGAGTCCAGTCCCTGAAGACCCCTTAAGGGGGGGGATGCCCACCATGATGGCTAGGGCTTGAGAAGCATGGTTAAAATGGGGCTATGTTTGGAATGTACATAAATGCACATTTTTCAATTTTGGCACTAAAATGAATCCACTGAAAGCTCAGTCTCAGGTGGATGGTCAGGTGTTACATCACACCGCTGATTGTATAATTTGATGCACGTTTCTGCCTAGAGCCCGTAAAGGGTACTCAGGTGCTTCCTCCTATCCTTTTCCAATGAAGAGTCCTTTTAGAATGGTCTACACTTGGGTTACTATGTACTTCTTCCAGAACGCCTACCCTATCGTCTCACTCTCCCACCCATTCTATACTCCATATGTTAAATGAATAAAAATAACTTGTGTGCTTCCACACCTACTGAATAGGTTAATGGAAGTTGCTGCTAACACCTGACTTTGTCACATTTCACAGATTACAGTAAAGGCAATATATATGAGTGGTATAGTGCAAAATCAACAAAAAAATAAATAAAATGTGTGTAATTGTTCCCTGCACTCCAAGTGCTGCAAAAATAAATAAATGTGTCCTAACCCTTTAGACCAACCATAATAGAGTGTGTGGAATAATAAATTAATGTGTATCACTCTAATAATGATTCTAATATAAGCAGCATAATAAACATGACATCATACGCATAAAATCAATTACTTTAGAAAATTTTACAGATAGTGTGCGTCACTCTAAAATGATCCTCAAAAAGGTGCCATAATAATGAAACCACGAGCATAAAATGGATAAAAATGCGTGCAGGAGTCTCGGTCATTCCTTCAGAGCGTATGCGCGGATGAAGTCACCGGCTGCTGCTCACTAGAATATCTCCTAAACTGTGCGCATTTAGGAGATATTTATTTTACCTACAAGTAGGCTTACGTGTAGCTAAAAATAAAAAATTAGAGTTTACAGCCACTTTAAGGAGTTACCCCAGAAATTGACAGCTGAACTCCGGGATAAGTATATTGGTGCCCTTCGTGTATTTCTTTCAGATCTGTAAAACATTCACTGTTCAGGAGCTTCCCGTCATAACGACTGGTAATTTCAGCTCTCTCTCTGTAGTTTCTGAAGAACGCCTGTAGTGAGTGTGCCTGCTAGGTCCCTCCTGCAGCTTGGCAGCACAGTGGTGTTATAACAACTATTTTTACTGAGAAGCATCTGTGTTTGTAAAGGAATTTGATGCACACAGTGAAGTTACATCCTTTGTGCCTATTGGCTTTTAAGAACCCAGTGTCTGTGTTCGCTTTGCAGCACCCATTCTTACCAGTTGTTTGTAAGGACCAACCCTTTAATTGGTTATCTTGCTGTCTATGCATGTTCTTTTATTATTATTATACAGTATTTATATAGCGCCAAAGGGTATGCTCAGCGCTGTACAGTAGCAAGGGGGACAGAACATGAGACAAGACAGAAACAATACAATACACGGGGGGTTCGAGGGCCCTGCTCTTTCGAGCTTACAATCTAGGAGGGAGGGGAAGGTGGTACAGGAGGAAATGGCTGTGGGGGATGGAGTGGTGGGAGGAGTGGAGGAGGTTAGTTGTTAGGTGAGGTCGGGGTAGGCTTCCCTATAGAGGAGGGTTTTCAGGGTGCGCCTGAAGGTGAGGAGGGTAGGTGACAGTCTGATGGATTGGGGTAGGGCGTTCCAGGGGATGGGGGAAGTCCTAGAGAAGTCCTGCAATCAGGCGTGGGAGGAGGAGACCAGGGAGCTAGAGAGCAGGAGGTCCTGTGAGGAGCGGAGGGCACGGGTAGGGTAGTATTTGGGTATCAGGTCGGTTATGTAGTTTGGGGCGGCGTTGTGAATGGCTTTGTAGGTCAGAGTTAGCAGTTTGAATTTAATGCGTTGGGCAATCGGGAGCCAATGAAGGGATTGGCAGAGGGGGGAGGCAGAGGTGGAGCGGTTGGTGAGGTGGATGAGTCAAAATGACAAGGATTACAACATATGCTTTTTATTTTGCAGAAGCCTGGGTGTTGTGTCAATGTGCATTGGTACTGGAATGGGAGCAGCTGCTGTGTTTGAATATCCTGGAATTTAGGTTGTTACCACCTGACTGTTAAGCTACCTATCCTGGAAACACAAAAACAATAATCAAACTGTCCTTTTTTTTTTTTTTTTTTCCCCTCTGATACTAATAATTGCAATGTTAGGGTCAGCTAGCCACCAAGAACATCATCTACATGGAGTTGGTATGCTTTTCTTGTGCCTACATGGGTTTTCTCATGGAGTTCAATATCCTTCTACAACCCAAATGGTGTACTTTGGTACTAGGGTTCATGCTCACTGGACACCGTCTCTAGACATATTTTCTCCTGGCAGTAGAAATCTACTGGATGCTGGTAAATTTGTGTTCATAACAATGTTTTCATATTTGGTCCATCAGGCAGGCACTAAAAGCTGCACTCTGTAGAAAAACATTTTGATGATTACCTAACTTTACTAATACTTAACTTGTCCAAGGTAACATGATGTCTTTCCTTGACACTATGCTTTCTTCAAGTATAAGTACATTTGAAATATGTAATCCAACATTGTGGAGCCCTTAACACATTAAAAATTGAATTTCAGACATCTACATGTGTTTACTTTATGCAGCTTCACTATGGATGAAATTACCTTGTAATTCTTTACTTGCTGCAAAATGATCATTCATTTTATTAATGTATGTCTTATTTAATTTATAGATGTATTTGTAATAAAAAGCTTCTTGTGTTCTTTGTTGCATATTGACAGAAAAATTATTCTTTAAAGATCTGGGACCTAATTTTAAATATATGTATATGGTTTTTGTAAAATAATAAAAAAAAGGTTTAATTTCTTAATGTAAATGCATTTTTAGGTATTGTGGCTTTTAACTATGAAATCTGATTTGCACAACTAAACCTATTTTTGCTTTATAACCAATTGAACATGTAAATTTTCTTCTAATGAACTCTTTATGAAGAATAAACAAGTTTATAACAAAAGGATAAGAAATTTGATTAAACATTTTGGCCTTGTATGGTGTTTTTTTTTTTTTTTTTCCTTCAGAAATTATTACAACAGCGGAAATAGGACATTACGTTTACCCTCAAAATATCTTACACATGTATAACAGATTAGTAAGAAAACTAAACACATTTCTTCATTGAACACTTATTTGATGACTTTTTACTCTTTATTTTACTAGTGCTAGTACATTATTGCAAAGTATATTTGTGTAAATTGGGTGGTGTATCCTGAATACATTAGAATGAAATCTATAGGATAGCCATAGCAGATGTCTCCCCAAAAATGATGGGCAAGAAGATGGGAAGTATGTCTAAATGAACGACGGCTAAAAATGATTGTTCTGAACTTTACTAAACTCTAGACTGTTTTATTTAACCAATAGCCACCCGGCCAATAGCCGTTTGGCGGCTGGCAAAATGCTGTAGATCTCTGGGTGGACAGCATATGGCGTCCTCCCGGCATGCGCAGTTTTCGCGCTTGCAGAGCCGCGCAGTGGCACGATCTGTCACTGGCCGTGTACCTCGGACACGGCCGATGACAAATCTGAGTGCCGACCCCCGTTGCCAGTACCATGTGACCTGCTGTGACCAATCACAGCAGGTCACATGACAGTTGTATACAATGGATGGCTTCATTCATGCCATCCATTGTATACTAGTGTCTAGCTGTAAATGGTCACAGCGATCACATGCACATGTCAATGTGATTAGCTGTGGCCAAATCACAGCTAAGCACAAAAAAAAACAAAAAAAAAACCCTGAATGAATCGATGTCATTCAGGTAAATGCTTGCTTATAGCAAAGTAGTTCTTTGCTATAAGCAAATTGTGTAAAAAGAAAAAAAAAAAATACTGATCACCCCCAAAGTAGTACAATGTTACTATGGTAACATTGTACTACTTTGGACATAGTGAAATATGAAAAAAAAAATCTTAAAAAAAAGTAATAAATTAAAAATAAAAAAAATATGTATATATTTTTTTTTTTCATACTGTCACCAGTCAGTGTCCCTGATCACCGCCATGCCAGTTATATGATGACGCTGTACTGCACTGGTGACGGTATGTAAAAAAAAAATAGTGAAAATAATTTGTTTAATTTTATCATTTTCCGAAAAATTATGACAAAAAAAATACAACTTCAAAAAACTCGCCATGCCTCTTATGAAGTACGTTGGACTGTCTTCTTTGCAAAAAGGGGTCATTTGGGGGATATCTGTACTGTTTTGACATTCTTAGACCTCAAGAAATTAGATTGGCTGTCAGTACTTCAGGATTGATCAATATTCAGATCTATACCATAGTTTGTGAACTCTATAACTTTCCTACAAACTTAAAAATACATCCTAATTTGGGTTATTTTCACCAAAGACATGTAGTAGAATACATCTCGGCCTAAATTTATGAACAACAATTATTTATTTGCAAACTTTTATAACAGAAACAAAGAAAAACGTGTTTTTTTTTTTCTTCATTTTTTTCTGTCTTTTTTTGTTAATTTAGCAAAAAATAAAAACTCCAGTGGTGATTAAATACCACCAAAAGAAAGCTCTAGCTGTGTGAAGAAAACGATAAAATTTTTATTTTGGGTGCAATGTTGTATGACCGCGCAATTGTCATTCAAATTGTGAGAGCGCTGAAACCTGAAATGGCCTGGGCAGGAAGGGGGTAAAAGTGCCCGGTATTGAAGTGGTTAATCATGCCCGTTTAAGTCCCTCCCACTCTTAGCACAATTTGGCCATTCCTGCCATTCACCACAACACGCCATCTACACCATGTCATTACTTTCTTTGAGGTGCCTCCATTTATGTTTTTTTTTTTTTTTTTAAATCAGAAATAGTTTATTTAGATACTTTCAATAAACATAAATGAGTACAACCATTAGTGCTTTGGAACGCAATTTTGGAGGATAATCTTTTGAAACTGCCCTATTAACTGCGGCCTTTTGGAAGTCCGTTACTGGGGGATCATCTAGTATACCTAAATTACAGTAGGAAGGTTCAATAGGGCCAGTAATGTGGAAGAACGCATTGATGGTGGCAACAATATCTGCCCAGCACCAGTGGAGCTTAGAACAGTGCCACAGAAGGTGAATAAGATCACCATACGCAGTGACACACCTAGTACAAATGGGTGACTGCAGGAGACCCATGCGGTGGAGCTTGATGGGGTTATAGTGGGCACAAAGTATTATGTATAGCTGCGAGAGCCTTTGACTGGTGGTGAGTTCAGTAAAATGGATTCCAATGCATTATCCTACAGCTCCTCATCCAGTGGGACTACATCCTACTCCCATTGTTCTTTAGCTTTGCAAGGGTGATCTTGTAGGTATGGGAAAGGTAGCATGTCATAGCATCTGGAGATGAAGCCCTTTGTTTCGTTCACAGATTGAAGAAAGCGAAAGATGGGTGTGGGTAATAAGGACCAGTTGTTCATAGGGCCCTAGGCTAGGATCACATGGTGAACCTGAAAATAGGAGAACTGCAGTGTGGAAGGGAGGCGGAATGGAGCTTGTAGATCAGCAAAAGGAGATATCCATTGCTGAAAATATGCCTCAGATGAGTAATTCCCCAGCGCTTCCACATCACTGCACACTGAAGATATTCCAGTTCCCCCTAAGTGGGATTGTGCCAAATGGGACTATATTCGGTAAATCCCACTACACCCTGAAGGGCTCTCACCCTGTGCAAGACCTGGATTAGTGAGTAAGTGGGAAACGCTTTGAGGACTGAAAAGATGAGTCTGGTGCACCAGGGATGTCTAAAGTTTTCCCTCCGCTGACGTAAAGGACCCAATGAAGTGTTGCAATTCAGCAGCCAGATAGTATAACCACGTGTTGGGCAGAGCTACTCTACTTCTATATTTAGGCTGCTGACGTGGCTCAAGCTTCACTCTAGGAGATTTATCTTTCCAAAGTAGAGTGCTGAAGATAGTTAACCAGTTTAAAAAATATACAAGGGGATCACTACAGGGGAGTTGTGGAGAAAGTAAAGTAATTGTAGCATGCCAATCATTTTGATAAGGCTGGCCCTACCTATCAAGGAGAGCCAGAGCCTATTTCAAATCTTAATTTAGCCTTGAAGCAATGGAGGAGGGGTATAATAGAGAGAGTATTTTGGCTAAAATCTACTACCATTAGAAAAATAGGTCTGTATAAGCTGGGGTCTATGGGAGATTTACAAGCTTTTAGGATTAGCACAATGTTTGCTCTACTCAGGTAGACAGCCCTTTTCTAGAGCAGTCTGATATACCTTCAATAACTGTGGGGCTAAAGTATCTGTATACATTTTGTAAACCTCAATGGGTGTCCCAACGTCCCCCAACACCTTACAATTTGGAAAGGAGGAGATGGCAGTTATCTTCCCCACCTTGATAGGGGAGTCAAGAGAGCATTTATGTGCAATGGAAAGTTTTGGGCGAGCTATCTGATCTGGGAAGTTCAGGTCAGGTGGAGAGGGTTGTGCCTTAGGCTGGTCTAGTTCTGCATTGAAACGCACTAGTTTGGTCATTATCAAATCAGGGCAGTTGGTCAGCTTGCCATTGGGTGTGCATAAAGAAGAGATGGGAGATATTCCTCCTTGTGCATTAACAATTCTGGCTAAAAGAAGTCCTGTCTGCTCGCCCTCCTCATAATAAATTTTTCTAAAAAAATCTTTTCCGCTCCACTGCTGTAACATGCAATTGTTTGAGCACCTTTTGGGCTTCCAGCCATGTCTCTTCGTGTGCTGGAGAGGGGTCTAAAATTCACTGGTCAAAAAAATTAAAGGAACACTTTGAAAACACATCAGATCTCACTGGGGAAATATGATGCTGGATATCTATACTGATATGAACTGGGTAATGTGTTAGAAACGTAAGGATGCCCCATCGTTCGATGGAAATGAAAATCATCAACATACAGAGGGCTGAATTCAAAGAGACCCTGAAAATCAAAGTGAAAAAATGCAACAGGCTAGTCCATTTTGATGAAATTTCATTACAGCAACTCAAAATGTTACTCAGTAGTTTGTATGGCCCCCACGTGCTTGTATGCATGTCTGACAATGTTGGGGCATACTCCTACTGAGACTACTGATGGTGTCCTGCAGTATTTCCTCCCAGATCTGGATCAGGGCATCACTGAGCTCCTGTACAGTCTGAGGTGCAACCTGGTGGCAGCGGATGGACTGAAACCTGATAGCCCAGAGGTGTTCTATTGGATTTAGGTCAGGCGAGCATGGTGACCATTCAATGGTATCAATTTCTTCATCCTCCAGGAACTGCCTTCATACTCTCGCCACATGAGGCTGGGCATTGTCATGCACCAGATAGAACCCAGTGCACCAGCGTAGGGTCTGACAATGGGTCCAAGGATTTCATCCCAATACCTAATGGTAGTCAGAGTGCCATTGTCTAGCCTGTAGAGGTCTGTGCATCCTTCCATGGATATGCCTCGCCAGACCATCACTGATCCTACACCAAAACGGTCAGATCAGGGGTAAAGCAGAGTCGGTAACAGGAAATCACAGGTCACAATCACAGGAACAAGGCACGGGGAGCTAGAGATCATCCAGCAACTTGAGGAAGTGATGAGCCTCCTTATAAAGGCCATCTGGCACCAAACTGAGGCTGATGTGTGCTTCTGCGGCCATGCAGAGTCTTGGCAGAAATGCCGGATCTTCCAAAACGTCTGTCGTGGACAGGACCCTGACATGTAGTAATGGTACAGCAGGAAAGTTAAAGGGCAAACATTTATAAACCTACTACAGGACAATTTTCTGGTACAGTTCATAAAAGCCCCATCTAGGAATGATGCTCTACTGGACCTGGTAATCTCAAACCATGCAGAGCTTATTACTAATGTCCATGTCCATACTAATGTCTGGGTAGCAGTGACCATAACATGATTTCATTTGCTGTTAGCTCTAAATGACAAGCACATATGGGGAAAAAAACCACAACTTTAAAAGAGCTAATTTTCCAAGGATGACAGCTGCTCTCAAACACTTAGACTGAGTGGGAATATTTGCATCGATGAACACAACACAGAAATGGGAGTTCTTCAAAAAGACTGTATGTGAACACACTGCAAAAATCTATTCATAGTTACATACTGTAGTTAGTCTGGCTGAAAAAAACAAAAGTCCATCCAGTTCAACCATTAAAAAAAAAGTTATAATCCTATACTCACAGTTGATCCAGAGGAAGGCAAAAAAAAAACCCAGGAAAGCATGATCCAATTTGCTCCTGCAGGGAAAAAAAATTCCTTCCTGATCCCCCGAGAGGCAAACAGATATTCCTTGGATCAACGTTACCTATAAATGTTAGTATCCAGTTATATTCTGTGTATCTAGGAAATAATCCAGGACTTTTTTAAAGAAATCCACTGAGCTGGCCATAACCAACTCTTGAGGTAGTCTATTCCACATTTTCACAGCTTACTGTGAAGAAACCTTTCCGTGTTTGGAGATTACATTTCTTTTCCCCCAGACGTAAAGAGTGCCCCCTTGTCCTCTGATGACCTCAGGGTGAATAGCTCTACACCGAGTTCACTATATGAACCACTGATGTATTTATACTGTACATGTTGATCATATCCCCCCTTAATCTCTTCTTCTCAAGAGAGAATATATTCAGTTCATCTAATCTTTGCTCATAGCTGAGCTCCTCCATGCCTCTTATCAGTTTGGTTGCCCTTCTCTGTACTTCCTCCAGTTCCCCAATGTTCTTTTTGTGAATTGGTGCCCAAAACTGAACTGCATATTCCAGATGAGGTCTCACTAATGATTTGTACAGGGGTAATATGATATCTCTCCCTCTGGAGTCTATACTTCTTTTAATACAAGAGAGGATTTTGCTCGCTTTAGAAACCGCAGCTTTGCATTGCATGCCATTATTAAGCTTGTGATCTACCAGAACTCCCAGATCCTTCTCCACCATTGATTCCCCCAGTTGTACCCCCCCAGTATGTACGATGCATGCATATTCTTAGTCCCCAAGTGCATAACCTTACATTTATCAACGTTAAACCTCATTTGCCACATAGTTGCCCAATTAAACAGTGCATTGAGATCAGCTTGTAAATTGAAGAATCCTGTAAGGACGTTATTCCACTGCACAGCTTGGTGTCATCTGCAAAGACTGAAATGGGATTTCTAATCCCAGACCCTATATCGTTTATAAATATATTAAAAAGTAAGGGTCCCAAAACTGAACCTTGGGGTACACCACTGACGACCCTACACCATTCAGAGTATGAATCATTAACCACTACTCTTTGAATACGATCTTTTAGCCTGTTTTCTATCGATTTACATACTGATTTTTCTAAGCCTGTAGACTTTACCTTACACATTAGCCATGTGTGGGGAACTCTGTCAAACGCTTTTGCAAAATCCAAGTATACCACGTCTACCGCCACCCCTCTGTCCAAGGTTTTGCTCACCTCCTCATAAATAGAAATCAGATTTGTTTGACAACTTCTGTCTTTCATGAATCCATGCTGTCTGTTGCTTAAAATATTTTTTTCCGGCAAGAACTCATCTATGTGGCCTTTTATTAAACTCTCCAGTATCTTCCCAACTATAGAAGTTAAACTAACAGGTCTATAATTACTTGGTAAAGATTTTGACCCCTTTTTAAATATAGGCACCACATTGGCCTTACGCCAATCCAGTGGTACTATGCCAGTCATTAAAGAGTCCCTAAAATTAGAAACAATGGCTTTGAAATGACAGAGCTCAATTCTTTAAGGACCCATGGGTATATGCCTTCCGGTTCAGGTGCTTTATTCACCTTTAACCTGTCTAAATATTTTTGGATCATATCACATGTGAGCCAATGTGGATCATCTGGAGCTGTGTCAATACCATGCCCATTATGGACAAGAGCTCCATCATGCTCCTTTGTATATACAGAGCTGAAGAGGGTTGTCAAGGATCCAACCGCGGTAGCCTCTAGCACTCCACAGACCGGATTCCCCCAAGGAACGGAATCTAAGCTCCGACCTGCTTGTTCACCAGGGCCCCTGATGGTGGGGATGGATTTGGAGCAGGCTGAGACCAGGTCGAGGCCCCTGGGTTCACCCAGCTGTGGTAGAAGCACCGTTGGAGGTGTATAGCAGGTGAGAGTCTGATGTGAGGAGGTAACAGGAGCAGCGTCGGGCAGGCCAGGTCGGTAACAGTGGTGGCGACGTAGTACAAAATCAGCAGGCAGAGGGATAAACAGGTCACAAGCCGGGTTCGTTAACAGAAGGTCAGAACGTACAGGGTTAAACAGGAGAATGGTCAGACAAAGCCAGGGATCAGAGCAGGAGACGGACAGCAAATCAGGGTCAGGCAGGGTCGGCAACAAACAATCTGCTCACAGGAACTCAGGAACACAGATAAGACCATACAGGAGAGCAATGAGTTAACTGAACAGGAGCTTGCTGCTGTGCAACAGACAGGACAGAAATGCAATGGACAGCTACAAACAGCAGACTTAAAAGTGATAAGCCGCCACCTCCTTGGAGGAGCCGCAGAGGGCTGAAAGCATAAAGGATCCCACAATGCTTTGCAGACACCTAAGATGGATGCCAGCACATGGAGCAGCACAAGCCCTAAGGAAAGGTAGGACATTGATAGTCTCTTTCCCCAAAGGTCCCTTCTGCCGGAGCCTCCTTCCCCAAGGGGCCCCTCTGCCAGAGCCTCCTTCCCCAAAGGGCCCCTCTGCCGGAGTCTCCTTCCCCAAAGGGCCACTCCCTCCTCTAATGACTTCCAAGCAGGGCTGATGTCCCACTCTATATAAATACATGGAGTGCATAAAGAGAAACTGTCCTTTATGAGGTTGTATTGCTCTTCCTGATTGTTGTTATACATGTTGATGATGTGTGTGGTTCATTTGTATTGTGTATGTATATAGGATGTATGAGTCCAGACATTTGTACCAAGCCCTGCACACCTCAAAAACAAATATGACCCCTGACATTGGTGATCAAGTCTACTAAAGAGCTCAGACAAGGATTCAAACCCACATGTGTGAACCTACCAGGGAGAGGTCTCCTGTATGGCCCAATAACCTGCAGCCGGGGGCATTCCCAACCTTGCAGCTGCACATATACATGGCCCTTGTATGAAATACCCCGGCTGCAGATGGTTGGCATATACAGGATACGACTGCAGGCTCACACACCTGGGTTGGGATCCTGGTCTGAACACATCTGAGCTATTTAGGACAATTAGAGAGATCAAACCTTCCTAACAGGAACACAGCAAGCAATAAAAACCGGACAGAGGTGCTAATCCATCACCACTATCCAAATCTACAAAAAAATGTTTTTCCTTCCATTATACTTTGGTTACAGCTGACCACTCATGGCACAATCTGGGTATACAATCTGGTTTAGATCCACCAGCCATTAGCACTTGCCTGGGTATTCATTGGATGGGTTCAGCAGTAAGTCACATTATTGTTTTTGGTAAATTTAGAAAGGATGCTATAAAGATTATACAGGTTGTAATATGTATGGCCATACATTTACCTTTTAGGAATCCTAAAACCTCTGCTTACAGAATAACCTCTATTTACATCCCCAGGTACATACTGAACTATAACTTGAATAATAATTAGGATTTAAAATGATTTTTCATATGCTACTGGGCACCAAATATCAACAGCATTTGTTCAATGTTGTGTGGAGTGTGTAGGAGGATAGATCACTAATATATGGAATATACAAATGTAAAACGTTCTCATTACATTCGTTATTTTAGACTCAATATCATCATTGGACTTATATGATTCTCTATGCAATGCGGGCAGATCATGGCTGGTGGGCGGAGCCGGCAGGGTGCTGTACATAGCTTCCTGTACACATTATAGCACAACTTCTCAACAGCCCTTAGTCCTGATACAAACAGTGGACCAACTCTTGGGAGGTGTTAAAAAAATATCAAAATGCCTTGATGGGTACAGTGCCTTGAAAAAGTATTTATACCCCTTGAAATGTTCCACATTTTGTCATGTTACAACCAAAAATTTAACTGCATTTTACTGAGATTTTATGTGATAGACCAACGCAAAGTGGCACATACAGTGTCTCACAGAAGTCAGTACACCTCTCAAATTTTTGTAAATATTTTATTATATCTTTTCATGTGAAAATACTGAAGAAATGACACTTTGCTACAATGTAAAGTAATGCGTGTACAGCTTGTATAACAGTGTAAATTTGCTGTCCCCTCAAAATAACTCAACACACCGACATTAATGTCTAAACCGCTGGCAACAAAAGTGAGTACACCCCTAAGTGACAATGTCCAAACTGGGCCCAATTAGCCATTTTCCCTCCCCAGTGTCATGTGACTCATTAGTGTTAGAAGGTCTCAGGTGTGAATGGGGAGCGGGTGTGTTATATTTGGTGTTATCACTCTCACTCTCTCATACTGGTCACTGGAAGTTCAACATGGCACCTCATGGCAAAGAACTCGGAGGATCTGAAAAAAAGAATTGTTGCTCTACATAAAGATGGCCTAGGCTATAAGAAGATTTCCAAGACCCTGAAACTGAGCTGCAGCACGGTGGCCAAGACCATACAGCGGTTTAACAGGACAGGTTTCACTCAGAACAGGCCTCACCATGGTCGACCAAAGAAGTTGAGTGCACATGCTCAGCGTCATATCCAGAGGTTGTCTTTGGGAAATAGACGTATGAATGCTGCCAGCATTGCTGCAAAGGTTGAAGGGGTGGGGGGGCCAGCCTGTCAGTGCTCAGAGCATACGCCGTACACTGCATCAAATTGGTCTGCATGGCTGTCATCCCAGAAGGAAGCCTCTTCTAAAGATGATGTACAAGAGCATACACCACACACTGCAACAAATTGGTCTGCGTGGCTTCTAAGTAGCAGAGGGGGTTTTTAATTAGTTTCAGCTGCTTTGGTGTTAATGAAATTAACAACAGGCGCACTAGATGGGCAAAAATGAGACGACCCCCAAAACAGGAATGGTTTTACAGTTGGAGGCCACTGATATTTTTATACCTACTCATCTTTTCTGTTTTTCACAAGTTTTGCAGCTGGCTAGGGTCACTACTGGTAGTATGATACCTGGACCCTACAGAGGTTGCACAGGCAGTCCAATTCTATATATGCAATTATATTGCTATATAATATTACATATATATATATATAGATATATATATCTATATATATATATATACACCCTGTATATAGCAAACATACATACCAAGAATAGTGTTAGGCTGACCATATACAGTACTATATAATATGATTGTACAATATTCAGATCAACTATGCGGTGGAAGCACCTGACTGATTTCATGCAAATTAAATGGATCACCTAGGTTGGCCCTCACATTACATAGGTTGAGTAAATCTAGGGAATTGTAATGTATGGCCTTTCATTTGGGATGCCTGTTCTAATAAAGACGGTCAAGAAAGTTGATTTACTCTAACTACTTGTTGTGTCTCCAGGACAGGAAGTGAAAAATCTCCCCAACAGGACATGGGCAGCAGAAGATAAACTGACTGGGGTTTAAACCTTTCCTCTTCTAGCTGAAACTCTGAAAATGCTAATTCCCTGACTGTCATGCTGACTAGTATTTAGAACAAGAATACAGTTTAGGAGTTCTCACTTAAATCAGAACTCCAGCCCAAGATAAAAATGAATAGTCCATAGAAAAAAATTACAAAGCAGCAATTTTCAAGCTATTTAAATCAGAAAAACACAGCGCCCAGGACCAATCTATTAACAAACAGTTATAAGTGAAATGCTGCTGTGCAAAAGGTAAATAAACCAAAACAAATATTCCAATATAAACCAGCGCAAAACACAAATGTAAATAATAAGTAAATATAAAATTACTATTTATAAATAATCTTCTAATAACCTTGGTCTTGAGAACGCCCTGTGGGTGGGGCGAAACGCGTTGACGTACTTCCGGTTGGTCTCCCGAACGTCCGACGTCATTTCCGGTGAGTGGAACGCACGCCGAGGGATGCGTTCCAGGCGGCCATTCTTTGACTAGTGAAGAAAGTTCGTTTGTTATGGAGGCTGTCATCCTGCTGTATACAAGGCTGTGAGTTCCTAGGAGCTGTGGAAATTCGTTTTTGCTATTCGAAAATTCGTTTGATGTCCTTAAATAAATGCTGGTTTTGATCCTATGAAATGTGAGTGGTTTGGCTTGAATTAATTAAAAAGGGGTATAACAGTATTACACTATTAGTTTTTTCTCCCTTTTGGAACTTGGTGATTTGGCGAGGAGACGAATGGAGAAATACCCATAGATCTGAGGTGGAAAAGAGAGGAGTCCTCAAAGGGGGTCCAGGAGCCCTAAATAATCCTGAAAGGTGTTTTACTCACCAATATCTGGTGAGTGCGGTTTATGTTGGTTTCGGCACTGGTGGAAGAATTATTTGAAGCACTGAAGTGTATTTTTTAGAAAGTTTTCTTAGATCACTGGACTTTTTATTTATGGAAAAATATTTTTTTAGTTTTTGTAGTTTTTATATGTCACGGGATTGTGGTCACTCATTTTTATCACTGGACTTTGAAGATTATTTATAAAATAGTAATTTTATATTTACTTATTATTTACATTTGTGTTTTGCGCTGGTTTATATTGGAATTTTCAAGCTATGGCTAAGAAAGGAAGGTTTGGGGGCCACTGCAAATATGAGCATCATTGTTATATATTGCAACTTCCCAATCTTTTGATGCAGCGACTGCATTCGTTTTTCTTCCTCAGGCTGCTTTTTTTATTTTCACCTGTGATCCTGCAGATTACAGACTTCCTGTCTCTTAAAATGGTAATGCTCACTGTATTGTACATATGGAGGAGCAGCGTTGTCATCCTAGGATAGCACTGCAGTACACACACCCATCCTCTTTCCCATTACATAGGGAAGGTGGGATGTGTTCTGTAGTTCAGAAAGAGCTGGAAACTATGTAACTGATAACAATCAGCAGAGGCATATTGGACAGGACATTAGGAGCTTCCTGGAAGGAACTGCAGATATTTTTAGGGTTTATAGACACTTTAAAAAAATGTTTTATCTGTTTTTCTTTTACTCTTCAACACTACGATTATACTGGAAGATTGGGGGACTATAGGGGGATGCATGTACTGAGGGAGGCCCCACTCCTGCTGTCACTAGCGAATCCCACAGACAGAAATGTACCTCTGCAATCATTTCATACTGTGCATAGTCCATTTTCATAAGACTCATGGCTTATGTCATTGGATGTTCTTTCAAATGCTGTGACTGCTGGTCCAACACAAAGGCATGTCTTCAAAGGCAAAAGCAACATTTGACAAGAAAAGACTTTTGCCTGCATTAGGACCTGCTCAACATAGCATGTGACCTGCCATGTGTACTACTCAAAACTTAGTAGGAAACACAGTGCAGAGATCAGGAATATGTACTGCACACTGCAGGGGTCAGGAGTATGTAACACAGGGATCATAGGTCACTGGTATATAATGCAGATTGCAACAGTCAGGATATGTATGTAACACAGGGGCCAGGGGTTCAAGAGTACAGTATGTAATGCTGCGTGCAGGAGTATACAATGTAGGCGTTAGGGGTATGTAATAATAGTCTCTATCTGAAATATAATCAGAGACCTCAGATGCTGTGGTGCCCATCGGAATAAGGTAAGTTCTCCAGGGTTTCCCCTTGGCTGTCATATGAGATGGCAGATGTGGAGGAACCTAGGACTTCCCTTGGTTCTGACCTGATGGTGTCAGGAGTCGGTGACATGGTAGGGTCACGATCTATCAGTAACATGTTTGTGATAAATGGGCAGATTGTGATATAATGATTGCAGATCCCCCTTTAGGCCATACATCAGCCTATTTAGGCCAGGAAACTGGAAAATAAAGGCAACCACAGTCACAATAACCAAAGAGGAGAATCACCGATACTAAATAAGAATCACAGCATAAGTAGAGCACTTGAGAGTCAACACAGCAGTACTGTTTTGCTGGGGAAGAAATCACTTTTACATTGAGGGATAGAGAGGGCTAGAGATAGGTGGGAGTTATGTAGTCCAGCAGGTAGAGGTGACAACACTCTAGTATTTCAGCAAAACAGAGGCATGGTGTAGTCAGCCCAAACAGGACATTTGAAACCACTCGATATCTGGCAGAACAATTATGTTTTGTTTTTGCTAATTTTTTTTTTAAGGGGATAAAACATAGAGAATGTGTATGTATTGATGTATTGCAAAGATGATTTACTGTGTTTTTTTTTTGTTTTGTACTCAGCTGCGCTACACTAAGGCTAAAGTTAGTCGAATTCCAGATAATGAAAATTTTAAGCTGTTATTCCTTAATCACTTGAATACTAGCCTGTAATACCCCTTTGTAAGCTCGGCTGTTTTCAGTACTGTGATAGTTTGACTGTCAATTACTCTGTCACACAACACTGTGCCCAAATTAATTTTGTATGTTTTTTTGTTTGGAGACAGAGCTTTCTTTTGTTGGTATTTGATAACTGCTCAAATTTTTTTTTTTTACTATAGATAAAAAAGGACCAAAAATCTAAATAATTTTTTACTTTTCTATTTAAAAAAAAAAGTGCATTTGATACTTGAAATGTACAGGTCATACACAGAGGGAGGAGGTGCAGGAGTTAATGTACAGGTCACATACTGTGGCAGGATGGAGATGAAGGTGTTAATGCTCAGATATATAGGATAAGGGAGGTGAAAGGATTAATATACAAGTCATATGGAGACAGCATGTGTAGGAGAGGTGGGCATGAAAGGGTTAGAAAATTCTCTCTGTCTAACGACTGCTCGGTACACAGTGATTATCGGGGCGGATTGGCCGCTAGATGACTATTTATCCAGCGCCACTTATGAACAGCTCTGGGTAAATGAAGGACCACTGATCAACTATTTAACCACTTGACCTCCAGAGGATTTACCCCCCTTCCTAACCAGGCCTCTTTTTGCTACTCGGCACTACACTAATTCAACTGATAATTGCGCGGTCATGCAAAGCTGCACCCAAATGAAATTTATGTCCTTTTTTTCACACAAATAGAGCTTTCTTTCGGTGGTATTTGATCACCTGTGCGCTTTTTATTTTTCACGCTATAAACAAAAAAAGGCCAAAAATTTTGAAGAAAAACAATATTTTTTACTTTCAGCTATAAAAAATATATAGTAAACTCAAAGTTGGTTATAAATTTAGGCTAAAATGTATTCTGCTACATGTTTTTGGTAAAAAAAATCCCAATAAGTGTATATTGATTGCTTTGTGTGGAAGTTATAGCGTCTACAAACTATGGTATAAATACTGCAATTTACGCCATTTTTTTGCTATACAGCGATGCGCTAGTTTAATGGACAATTGCGCGGTCATGCAATACGGTACATAAATGAAATTTACCTCCTTTTTTTCCCACAAATTGAGCTTTCCTTCGGTGGTATTTTATCACCTGTGCAGTTTTTATTTTTTGCGCTATAAAAAAAAAGGCTGACAATTTTGAGGAAAAAAAACAATATTTTTGACTTTTTGCTATAAAACATGTCCAGTAAAAAAAAAATTTAAAAATCAAATTTAGTCATAAATTTCTGCCAAAATGCATTCTGCGACTTGTGTTTGCTAAAAATAAAAAACACAATACGTGTAAATTAATTGGTTTACGTGAAAGTTATAGCGTTTACAAATGGCGGGAAAGAAACTGGGATTTTTAATTTTTTTTATACTAATAATGGCGGTGATCAGCGACTTATGGCGGCGATCAGTGACTTATGGCGGTGATCAGCGACTTATGGCGAGACTGCGGCGGACATTCTGACATTGGGGGGTACTCAGTGACACCAATACAGTGATCAGTGCAAGAAAAAAAACACTGACACTACTAATGGCACTGGGGAGGAAGGGGTTAAGTTTATTATTCAGGGAAAGGGTTAACTAAGTGAGGGGAGTGTTTTACTAGCGGGCGGGGGTGTGTACTGCAGGGAACACCGGTGATCGGGAGAGAGAAACTCTTCTGTCCCAATCAGAGTGTCCTGGAGCTGACAGGGAACTGACAGAAAGCACAGCTACTGCAGCTGTGCCTTCTGTCAGCGATTGCCTGACCGGCCGTGACCCGGCGACTGACATCCACGACTGTGATCGGTGGGACAGGCAGGGCGGCGGCGCGCCTCGCGTGCTCCCCCTACTTGTTTTCAAAACACACGTTTTAAAACATGCTTTTGCCCAGCCGTGCCGCCCTGCCGCCCTATTTCTACAGTGGCTGGGCGGCATGTGGTTAAAGATGTACCCTGATAGAAAAGTGGGTTCATCTCGACCAGCTTCCTGTATTCCCCTGTACAGGAGAGGAAGGGTCATTTTGGGTGTTTATTTTGGGTGGAATGGGGAAGAATGAGAGCCTCTATGGAATTTATAGTATTAGTGATGGTGGCAGTGTTGGGAAGTTTCCTGGAGTGCCACTTGAACTTTTCACCATCTACCAAGATATCAGTTTTGGGTGAAGTGAAAGTTCTGAAAGCTAGCTCACCCCTCTTGCTGATCACTTTACCTACATAATAAACAGCAGGGAAGTCAGTCTGACATCATCAGAGGCTTTTTGTTGGCTCTTGCTGCAACCATTATAAAAGTATGGGGTGCTTTACTCTTGAAGGAACCAGCGGATTCATTGGGAAATTAACTCACTCTGGTGACTTGCTGAGAAGACGCTGATCAGCAGATTAAGTGGTCTCCTATTTGTCATTTTGTGAAAATGCATGTCAATGGCTTGTTACAGAAGATGCCACCAATGTGCACTGACACATTTTCTGTTTCAGAGTTTTTATTGGAGAGCAAGACATTCAGAAAATAAACAGTGTTGTAATACTAACAGTAATGTTAATCACAGTTTCAGTCATAGCATATACCCATGTTACTCGACCGGGGTGCTGTCTGGGGTGGTCACTGGGTTGCTGCATTGTACAGACTCCATTCAATGGTATAGGCAGGTTGGCTGCCAGCATCATAAGGAAACACATGATGCTAATCCAGGTTGAGGCAGCATTCAGGGCAGTCCCAGCATTCGGGAGGGGACAGAAATCTTCCTTCGTTTAGACCTGATCTGCCTTCTCTCCAGTAATTAAGAACTCGACGGGAAAGGGGGGATTGGGAACTCTAATGTGAAATGGGAAAATGCCCAAGAACTCTGATGTGAAGGGGGGATGAGGACTCAAGTGATGAATTATTTGATTCTGTATAATGTACCTTCCCCATCTAAAAACTCCTTTTGTCCGTGATGAGTAAATTGGCATGCTCTGCATTTTTCTTTTTAGAATCAGCATCATCTGATTTACATTCTGTATCCCCCCAAGTAATATACATCAGTTCTTGCATCCTTTCTCCAATAGGGTTCCCCCATTGCTCCTATAGGTTTTCACCTGCTGGTACCTTTGCTTGCAACAATCTGAATTTTCCTATATATACATACATATATATATACATATATACATACATACACACACACACACTGCTCAAACAAAATTAAAGGTACACTTTGAGAACACATCAGATCTCAATGGGGAAAAATATCATGCTGGATATCTATACTGATATGGGCTGGGTAATGTATTAGGAACATAAGGATGTCCCATCGTTTGATGGAAATGATCAATCTACAGAGGAGTGAATTCAAAGACACCCCTAAAATCAAAGTGATTCCAGAGGGCTCCTCACATAAAGGATGGGAATGCTTCCTGAAGCTGTGCTGTGTAACTTCCCCTCTCTCTCTCACTGGTAACATTCCAGCTTCTGTGACAGGTCTGATTTTAATTGGGGGGATGTGAGAAGTCTTAGTTCTGACACTTGGCACATCACACTGCAGTGAGTGTGATTGGGAATATCTCTCCTCACCAGTAGGGTTCTCAGATCAAGTAGAACTAAATGCAAAGCTTTTTTTTTTTCTTGGATAGAGTATGGGAGGGTAATAAGTCAGTTTTTAGCCATCTGTGTCCAATTGGGTACATTTCCCTTCACTTCTTGTCCCATGGCCAAAACAGAGAGTGAGAGGAAACCACTCTATAGTGAGAGAATTCCTGGTTGTCACCAGAACCAGTGTCCCCATTGGAAGATTTCCTGTTCTGGTGATCACTCAAAATTTGGAATCTTCTTTAACTTTTATTTTCCTTGATAATGAGCACCTGGACAAGTGTACAGTGTATATCTTCCTGACAAGGACACAGACAGCAAGAAAAGTCATACAGGGGTTCCAATCCTTCTCCACTCTATCTAAAAGAAAAAAATGTTTTGCCTCTAATTATATTTGAAGAAAAAGGTAGTGTGATTGACTGGTGCACTACAAAAATGTTCTTTCTGCTGTAAATAAATTATACCCTAAGATAATTGTAATGTAGATGGGACATTTTGTTGTTGCAACTCTGTTAGAAACATTTGTAGACATTGATTGTGATTTTTTTTTCCATTTTCACTGCTTGATAATACAAAGCTGAAGTGTTGGATCTTCCAAATGGCCCATATTATAGCCAACCAAATACTCTGTACAAGAATAACAGTGCTTTCGGATCTTTGAAATATTGGCTATACATCAGTAGAATTGACTTATGATCAATGGTTATTTATGTCATAAAGGAATACCTCATACCTTGCACAGTCATTACCTCTTTACATGTGCAAAGATTCTCTGGGTCACTCCCTGGTGCTTCATTCTCTCTCACCTAAACGTCCTCCATCCCTCCACTGTAGGTCACTATTCTAGCAGCACGCCACACTACCTCTAATTCTCTACAAGATGTCTCTCCACCATATTTTTACCTCCTTTGTCTAGATGGCCCCATAGACACTTCTGTGGAAGAAACTTTGGAAGGACCTTCATCCCATTACCGAAAACATTTCAGGAGGAGATCGTGCAGAAAATGGTCATTGTAGAGACCAGAAAGCACAGGAAAATCCTTCAGGTATTAATGTACATGGACAATCTCTAGTGACTTGCTCTGGACTGAAATGCCAACCTTGTTTTAAGACTTTCACAGACAGAATGAAGAATTTTCAGGGTTGCCTCCAAGAAAAAGCTGTCTGCATTGTTATTTACTTGGATGTGTGACTGTGTTGTTCTGACAGTAACCTGTCCACATATTGGTTATAGTGCAACATGACAAACACAACAGCTGTTGTGGGATCAACCTTTTTTTTTTTACGGAGTTGTATATAATACAACAAATACATTTTGCAATTACATTGGGAGAGTTTGTCTCTTTCCATCATGCTCTGTAGCAGTGCTTCTTGGCTCTGGTTCTCAGCATGGACCACTAGGTCATGTTCTCTGTTACTTCCAGGTAGAAGCACATGGGTGTTGGAGGCCAGGGTCAGAGTAAGAAGTAGAGGCAAAGTGGTTTGTTTATAATTATTTGGGTAAATATCCTGCACATCCTTCCCTATAGGTGCCTTTAGCTGCTCTTCTGCACTTTGTGACCACCATTGTGTATGCTGAGCCATGCCTCCATTCTTGGACTGCAGTGGCTTGGGGTTGCCATAAGGTGTCACTTGAAGCAGTGGATGCTGATGAAACACCGGCCCAGTAATACCCAGAACTTAACTGATTTTGCTTTTTTTTTTTTTTTAATATAGCATGGGGAACTGTAATCGGTCACTGAAATTTGACCTGACCCCTCTATCATTTTCCTCCTGTTACCCTCATCACAGCCTATGTTATTGTAAAGGACTCTGAAGAATCCAAAGTTTCAGTAGGATAGACTAGGAATGAACACCCTAAATCAGCAATAGCAGCCTACAGTAACTCTGACAGGCACACTTTAATGTAGAAGTTTAGGCTCTTCACTCTTAGCTTTTAAATACTTCCAATCCCCACTGCCCCCCCCCCCCTATCATGTTTTATACCATTAAGCGCAAATTAAAAACTAGTTTGCTTGATTTTTCTATGTGGTCCCAAGGCCCTGATGCCTCTGTGGGATTTGCAGCTGGTAGGAGGAGAAACCTCCATTTGACAACACCTAAAACAGTGGAAGGCAGGAATTCTGCAGTGTTGACAGCACTGCATATCAAGACAGAAGAGTTGGGCTTTATGTTCATATAACCACATAGAAAATCAAACCAAAAAGTATTTAAATTGTGATTTGTGCTTAATAGTATACAGCTGGATGGGGAGCAGTGGGGGAGGAAGTATTTACAGGTGTTATAGAGCCTAAGCTTCTACTTTAAGGTGCACCTGTCATATGTAGAGAGCAAAGGAAGTCTGTGGTTGCATAGGAGGTGCCTCATTGTACCCTTAGATTTCCTGCACTGCTTCCTAATCCTCCACTGCACCTCCCTAATACACCCCAACTTATCAGGTATGGGGGAAATATACCTCACCCACAATGCACTGCTTGGTACCAGAGAGACCTATTGCCGGATTTGAAGATGGTCACATGCAGGACAGGAATTGCCTAGATACCAAGTCTGTGTTTGAAGAGGACCTTAGGCTCACCATACACACAATCTGTCCATATAACCTTGTACACTCAGCGTTAGATTTACCAAAACTATGTAATATGTGGACCTGCCTAATCTATTCAGTCGGGCAGGCCCTTGTACCACATAGTTGTTGGTAGAGCTAAAGGAGTTTGTATAATCCGATTGTAAGATGTATGGCCAGCTTTGGGGGAACTGAAGAGGAAATGTAGTTGGTGCGATGAGACACCAGAGTGGGTCCCACATGCATCTACAGATAGAACTTTTTTGCAAAAGACAGGTTTGTTTGCACTTGTACAGTGGGGCAAAAAAGTATTTAGTCAGCCACCAATTGTGCAAGTTCGCCCACTTAAAAAGATGAGAGAGGCCTGTAACTGGCATCATAGGTAGACCTCAACTATGAGAGACAAAATGAGAAAAAAAATGCAGAAAATCACATTGGCTGATTTGGAAAGAATTTATTTGCAAATTATGGTGGAAAATAAGTATTTGGTCAATATCAAAAGTTCATCTCCATACTTTGTTATATATCCTTTGTTGGCAATGACAGAGGTCAAACGTTTCCTGTAAGTCTTCACAAGGTTGGCATACACTGTTGCTGGTATGTTGGCCCATTCCTCCATGCAGATCTCGTCTAGAGCAGTGATGTTTTGGGGCTGTTGCTGGGCAACACGGACTTTCAACTTCCTCCAAAGGTTTTTTATGGGGTTGAGATCTGGAGACTGGCTAGGTCACTCCAGGACCTTGAAATGCTTCTTACGAAGCCACTCCTTCGTTGCCCGGGCGGTATGTTTGGGATCATTGTCATGTTTGAAGACCCAGCCACGTTTCATCTTCAATGCCTTTGCTTTTTTTTTTTTTTTTAATTTAAATATTTATTCATTTTCCATATAAAATACAAATTTTATCATTACTCTCACATAACATACAAAACTTTCAGATGTATCCAAACCATTAATTATATCCCTTTCTATCTTTATTCCCTTTACCCCCACCCGCCCCAAAAAACCAACCTCCCCCGACAAGTAAAACCAGCCACTCTGCATTTCTCATTACATCTTTTCCTAAATAATATGTACTTTCACCTATCCCACTCTACTACTTCATATATTTCACCTTGGACACAAAATCTTCCCATTTTCCCCACCTCCTGTAATATAACCCCATGTTATCTTCTTGCATATAATACAGTTTCTCCATCCTACATATCTGGTTCACTCTTTCCACCCAATCCTCTTCTCTCGGCACCTCTGAGCTATGCCAAAACTTAGGTATCAGACCCTTTGCCGCGTTCAGATAGTTCCATATACCCGAATCCTTGTATTTATTCACTGATAGCTCTGAACTATGTAGTAGACACAACTCTGGGTCTAAACCTATCTTTATCCCAGAGATTATCCCAATTAAATGAACCATTGTCCCCCAAAAACCTTGAATCTTTGGGCACTCCCACCATATGTGATGTAACGTACCTATCTTTCCACACCCCCGCCAACACTCTGGTGTATTCTCCCCACTCATCTTATATTCAACGTTCGGTGCAATGTGCCATCTTGTTAAACACTTATAGATTACCTCCACCTCTCTCATGCTTACATTCTCATGTGTTAGTCTATATATTTTCCTTTGTTTGTCTTCATCTATCTCTATTCTTCAATGCCCTTGCTGATGGAGGAGGTTTGCACTCAAAATCTCTCGATACATGGCCCCATTCATTCTGTCCTGTACATGGATCAGTCGTCCTGGTCCCTTTGCGGAGAAACAGCCCCAAAGCATGATGTTGCCACCCCCATGCTTCACAGTAGGTATGGTGTTCTTTGGATGCAACTCAGCATTCTCTCTCCTCCAAACACAACGAGTTGTGTTTCTACCAAACAGTTCTATTTTGGTTTCATCTGACCATATGACATTCTCCCAATCCTCTTCTGGATCATCCAAATGCTCTCTAGCAAACTTCAGACGGGCCCGGACATGTACTGGCTTAAGCAGGGGGACACGTCTGGCACTGCAGGATCTGGGTCCCTGGCGGAGTAGTGTGTTACTGATGGTAGCCTTTGTTACGTTGGTCCCAGCTCTCTGCAGGTCATTCACTAGGTCCCCCTGTGTGGTCCTGGGATTTTTGCTCACCGTTCTTGTAAGGAAGTAAAAATTTATTCAAATCTTACAAGTATTCTTTATTGGGAATTATGCAAATATAAAAGAAGTGGCACATAGTAAGAACAACAGTACAAACTGTATTGAAGAATGAAATATTGAAGTTCTAGTTGGATAAAGAGGTAATATAGAAGGGAGGTTAATCTTAGAGAATGGTCTCCTTCACACAGATGTTGAAAATAGGCCCTTCTGTTGCGTTTTTACTTCTTCCTGCTATCATCGCCAATCACAATTGATAAAACAGAGTGAATGGAGGGATACACATGACAGGGCTAAAGTTGTTTCACATCACGGCCAGTTTCCGCAGGCGTTCAGACTTTGCATCTGCCTCCTATTGCTCTATAAACGTGCAGTTGCAATGCGTCAAAAGTTACATTTTCCCATTTAGCACCGTCAAAAATCTTTTTTTTAAATCTCACAGGGAGTTTGAGAAATGTCACTTGATGGAACATAAGAACCAGTGAAACGTGCCTGAAAACGAATGCTATGAGTGCATTAATGCGGCTTTAAAATTCAACGCCTGTGTTAACTTACTGTACTGTAGGTCTGTCCTCTGATCAGCAGGGTAGGTGGTCCTCAAAAAAAACTAAAACAACTAGGATGGAGTGTGGTGTCATGGAGCAGGTGGCAACCATTGACATTTGTGAAAAACTGGAAAGTCATCAGTTTCCTCCTGTTGCTGGCCTAGTGTCTTTAGGTCTAGATAATTTACACTGGCTAGGTCTCAACAGGGAAGGTGATTGTGTCTTTGGGTGTCTAAGAGGAGGGAGAGGGTAGGAGGAGGAGATGGGTAAGAGGGAGAGGGTAGGAGGAGGAGATGGGTAAGAGGGAGAGGGTAGGAGGAGGAGATGAGCAAGAGGGAAGGGGTTGGGGGTAGAAGGAAGGGTGGAGAGGTGGATGGGTCAGGGTGGGGAGGGAGAGTGCCATAATGAGAAATGCTGGTCTGGGGGGTCCTGATGGTGCCAACTCCAGTTCCTTCAGTGCCTCTCCTGGACATCTGCTGGAAAAGGGGTAGTTATTGACATTTTTCAGAACAATACACTGCAGGGTAAATTGTAGAATTAACTCACCAATTCAGTGACTCTGGGACATGAATCTAAAAAGAGCAAAATACAAACTAATCGTCACTAATATACTGATACAGCCATATAAATCCTGGACACTTGCAGATTTGTATTTTGGGTTGTATAATGTTTGTTAACACAACTCATGTAAAAAAGGAAGGCCATTCTTATTTCAGACTCTTTGGTAATAAAGGCCTTTTTTAATTTACTGGACTTCTTAACTAAGCTGAATTGAGCAGACTATGACATATTCTGAGCTCCTTTCCCAAAGACAAATTGTACTCGCGAGATTTACGAAGCAGTGGTATTGCCTTAACATGACCGCTGATTAAAATGAAACTAAAAAGGCAAAATGTTTTTTTAAATTATGGATATAGAGTAAGATGAGGTTATAACCTTCGTCAGGTTTTTTTTTGCCATCTGTGTCCCATTGGGGAGATTTCCCTTCACTTCCTGTATCATAAACAGGAAGGGAGAGGAAACCCCTCCTGAGTCCTACACCAATAGCAGTAGGTAGTTAAACACACACTCCCATGGCTGCAACCACCAAGGGGTGTGTGCAAATGTGACAAGCTGATTGTTGGATGTTAGATGGAGTAGATCCGGTGGCTGTGCAGCAGCTGGATTGCTTACAAATATCCCCATCACTGCCAGTCCACCATGTTTCTTGGCTCTACGGACCCTGGACTTACATGGCAGGTGCCGCCAAGTAGAGGGGATGGAGATCAGAGAACAACCATTCGCTGATCTCCCTTTCTTGCTAATGACCTGGCGTGACATTTAAAACTTCACTTCTGGGTTCTGGTGTCACTTTCACCTGCCAGTATGGCTGGAGAAGAAGCTAATGGAACACAATCTAGGTTCCATTAGTTTCACTGGAGGATAGGTGAGACAACAGGGGTCTTTTGTCTCACTAAAGAGAACCTGTCACCATAAAATGCATCACATAGGGGACTTTTTGTCCCCTAAGTGGTGAAAAAAAAAAGACAAAATTGATGGCACATACGTACAAATGTAAAATGTACACATTGGGATCCTATGGACGAAAATGCTCATTGCACTAAAATTACATATGTCTGTGCACGTCAGAGTGACAGCAATATTTACAGCATGATTACTCATGGTTAACTTTAACTACTTGCCTACCGGGCACTTAAAATCCCTTTGTGCCCAGGCCCATTTTCAGCGTTGTCGCACTTAGAATGGCAATTGCGCGGTCATGCAACACTGCCCCCATATGAAATTTGTTTCACACAAATAGCGCTTTCTTTTGGTGGTGGATACACTTTTTGGTGATATTTGGTTGAACACTTTGTATTTCATCACGCATTATATCATTTTATTTTGGACATTTTTGCTTGGACTTTATATTATTTTATTTTCGATTGGACTTTATATGATTTATTTATGATTTTATTTATTTGTAAATTTATTTAGCGCAACCTGGTTTTCACCATTTATGCACCCTATTTTCATAGGTCAGGATTTGCAGCTATTTGTATAATTTATATAATTTTTTCCGTGGCGGTATTCATACTACCTTAGTATTTCTTTTGGTGGTATTTACTCACCGCTGGGTGTTTTATTTTGTGTGCTATAAACAAAAAAAGAGCAAAAATTTGGAAAAAAAAAAAAGTGTTTCTTTGTTTCTATTATAAAATTTTGCAAACAGGTAATTTTTCTCCTTCACTGATGTGTGTTGGTGAGGCGGCACTAATGGGCACTGATGCTGCTGCACTGATATGCAACAATGTTGGACACTGACTGATGGCACTGCTGGGCACAGGTGGGTGGCACTGCTAAGCGCTGATCACCGGTGCCCCGATTATCGGTGCCGATCCGTCCCCTGACAATTGCCGGTTGTCGGCAGTACTTTCCCCGCGCTGTGAAAGCGTGAGGAAAGTGCAGCTGATGACCGGCAACTGCATTTACCGGTGATCTGCTAAGTCATTGAACACAGCTGATCACATGGTAAAAGGCCGCTGTGATTGGGCTTTTACATCATGTGAACAGCGGGGCGCACTCTGGGAGGACGTCATATGACGCCCTCCCAGAACTGGCCGGCTGCAGTGAAGCCATCATTTGGCTATCTATGGTCGGCAAGTGGTTAAACTGATAACCTGTAGGGGCTGTTAAAGCACCACCTATGGAAAATATAGGGTACTGAAGTTTGATGTTGTTTCATGAGCGAACACAATTTTAAGGCTTAACATGCTGGGTATCTACTAATATATATATATATATATATATATATATATATACACACATACACCTAAAGTATTGGGACGCCTGCCTTTACACGCACATGAACTTTAATGGCATCCCAGTCTAAGTCCGTAGGGTTCAGTATTGAATTGGCCCGCCCTTTGCAGCTTTAACAGCTTCAACTCTTCTGGGAAGGCTGTCCACAAGGTTTAGGAGGGTGTCTATGAGAATGTTTGACCATTCTTCCAGAAGAGCATTTGTGAAGTCAGGCACTGATGTCGGATGAGAAGACCTGGCTCACAGTCTCCGCTCTAATTCATCCCAAAGGTGTTCTATCGTTTGAGGTCAGCACTCTGTGCAGGTCAGTAAAGTTCCTCCACCCCAAACTCGCTTATCCATGTCTTTATAGACCTTGCTTTGTGCACTGGTACGCAGTCATGTTGGAACAGGAAAGGGCCACCCCCAAACTGTTCCCACAAAGCTGGGAGCATGAAATTGTCCAAAATGTCTTGGTATGCCTTAAGAGTTCCCTTCACTGGAACTAAGGGGCCAAGCCCATCCTCTGAAAAACAACCCCAAACCATAATCCCACCTCCACCAAACTTTACACTTGGCACAATGCAGTCAGGCAAGTACCGTTTTCCAAACCCAGGAACATCCATCGGATTGCCAAACAGAGAAGCGTGATTCGTCACTCTAGAGCAGTGTTTTTCAACCTTTTTTGTGCAAAGGCACACTTTTTTCATGAAAAAAATCACGAGGCACACCACCATTAGAAAATGTTAAAAAAATTTACCTCTGTGCCTATATTGACTATATATAAAGTAATTCTCTTGAATAGGAATCAAACACAAAGAAATTATTTTATAATTACTTTATTATGAAATAATAAAGTATTTTATAATTGGACCCGGGGGCCGGACCAAGAGTAGATGAATGATGTGTATGTGTCATCCATAGTAAGTATAGTAATATTCCCCCATAGTAAGCATAGTAATTAATCCCCCATATAGTAATTCATCCTCCATATAGTAATTCATCCCCCATAGTAATTCATCCCTCATATAGTATTTCATCCCCCCATATAGTATTTCATCCCCCCATATAGTATTTCATCCCCCCATATAGTATTTCATCCCTCATATAGTAATTCATCCCTCATAGTATTTCATCCCTCATATAGTATTTCATCCCTCATATAGTATTTCATCCCCCATATAGTATTTCATCCCCCCATATAGTATTTCATCCCCTCATATAGTATTTCATCCCTCATATAGTATTTCATCCCCCCATATAGTATTTCATCCCTCATACAGTAATTCATCCCTCATATAGTAATTCATCCCCCATATAGTATTTCATCCCTCATATAGTATTTCATCCCCCCATATAGTATTTCATCCCTCATATAGTAATTCATCCCCCCATATAGTATTTCATCCCCCCATATAGTATTTCATCCCCCCATATAGTATTTCATCCCTCATATAGTAATTCATCCCTGATATAGTAATTCATCCCCCATATAGTATTTCATCCCCCCATATAGTATTTCATCCCTCATAAAGTAATTCATCCCTCATATAGTATTTCATCCCCCACAGTACTATTCCCCCCCCCCCCTTCTAGTAAGCCAAGTCCCCCGTGTCAATTCACTTACCTTTTGCGTTCCTCTCGCTGTCTTCCCGCGCCGTTCGGGTCTTCAGGGCGGACTGTGAGAGGAGCCTAGCTCCCCTCCCCTCACGTTCGGCACGCTGCCCCGCCTACACACATCCTGACAGCCACATCCGCAAGCCGGATTAAAAGGTCCGCGCGGACTTTTGGGGCTGCCAACCGAGAGGAGGCAGGGGAGCGGCCGACCGAGAGGAGGGAGGGGAGCAGGCGCCCGGCACACAGAAGAGCCGCATTAGACTGGGTAAAGAGCCGCATGTGGCTCGCGAGCCGCGGCTTGCCGACCACTGAATCATTAGATTCTAATGATTGGTCTATTTGTGAGCCGAAGCCACATGTTACAGATGAAATTGGAATTTTTCCCACGGCACACCAGACAATATCTCACGGCACACTAGTGTGCCGCGGCACAGTGGTTGAAAAACGCTGCTCTAGAGAACATATCTCCACCGCTCTGGAGTCCAGTGGTGGTGTGCTTTACGCCACTGCATCCGATGCTTTGCATTGCACTTGGTGATGTAAGGCTTGGATGCAGCTACTCGGCCATGGAAACCCATTCCATGAAGCTCTCTACACCTGAAGGCTACACAAAGTTTTGAGGTCTTTAGCTATTGACTCTGCAGACAGTTGGCGACTTCTCCACACTGTGCGCTTCAGCATGCGCTGATCCTGCTTTGTCATTTTACGTGGCCTTCTACTTTGTTATGATACCATTAACAGTTGTAATGAAATATCATGGATGGACTTATTGCACAGGTGGCAACCTATCACGGTACCACGCTTGAATTCACTGAGCTCCTGAGAGCAACCCATTCTTTCACAAATGTTTGAAGAAGCAGTCTGCATGCCTAGGTGCTTGATTTTATACACCTGTGAACATGGAGGCGATTGGATCACCTGAATCCAATGATTTGGAGGGGTATCCCAATACTTTTCGCAAAACAGTGTAGTTTTTAATTTGCTTAAATCCAGGCTGCAAGGAGAGAAGCATATCAACAGCACACCAAGGAACTCTGGAATGGGTGCAAAGCTTTATTCAGTTATCACATCATGGCTACAACAGAGAAGCTTTGGAGCCTCGCAGGACCCCATCAGGCATGTCACTTCACGTCACATGCCTGATGAAGGGATCCTGTGAGGCTCTGAAACAGCTATTGTAGCCATGATGTGATCACTGAGTAAAGCTTTGGACGCATTCTGGAAAATCGTGGTGTGTTGGTGACGATTCTCACCTTGAAAGTCTTTGGGGAAAATTACGGCTTTTTTTTGGTGGCTGCAGAGCCCATTTACAGACAACTTTGGAATGTCTGCAATGGGAATATCATGCTTCAATCCAGGCTGCAGATCTACCTATCTAGTCTCCCCCTTATCCCCTGGAGACCCCCAACACACTTGTTTTCTACAGTGAAGGAATTATTTGATCCCCTGCTGATTTTGAATGTTTGCCCACTCACAAAGAAATGATCAGTCTAAAAATCGAATGGTAGGTGTATTGTAACACAGAGACAGAATAGCAACACAAAAATGCAAAAGAAATGCATGTCTAACAAATTATGCACTGATTTACAAGTTCATGAGGGAAATAAGTATTTGATCCCCTATCATTCAGCAGGATTTCTGGCTACTAGGTGTCTTTCATACAGGTAACAAGCTGAGATTAGAAGCAGTCTCTTAAAAGGGAGTGCTGCTAATCTCATTTTGTTACCTGTATAAAAGACACCTGTCCACAGGAGCAATCAAACAATCAGATTCCAAACTCTCCACCATGGCAAAGACCAAAGAGCTTTCCAAGGATGTCATGGACAAGATTGTAGACCTACACAAGGCTGGACTGGGCTACAAACCTATCTCCAAGCAGCTTGGTGACAAGGTAACAACAGCTGGTGCAATCATTCGCAAATGGGAGAAATACAAAACAACTGTCAGTCTCCCTAGGTCTAGTGCACCGTGCAAGATCTCACCTCGTGGAGTGTCAATGATCATGAGAACAGTGAGGAATCATCCCAGAACTACACGTGAGGATCTTGTCAATGATCTCCAGGCAGCTGGGACCACAGTCACCAAGAAAACAATTAGTAACACACTACGCCAAGGATTGAAATCCTGCAGTGCCCCGCAAGGTCCCTCTGCTCAAGAAAGCATATGTCCAGGCCCGTCTGAAGTTTGCCACTGAACATCTGAATGATGCAGAGGAGGATTGGTTGAAAGTGTTGTGGTCAGATGAGACCAAAATCAAGTTCTTTGGCATCAACTCAACTCTCCATGTTTGGAGGAGGAGGAGGAATGCTGCCTATGACCCCAAGAACACCATCCCATCTGTCAAACATGGTGGTGGAAACATTCTGCTTTTGGGGTGTTTTTCTTATAAGGGGACAGGACAACTGCACCGCATCAAAGGGACGATGGGCGGGGCAATGTACCGTCAAATCTTGGGTGAGACCCTTCTTCCCTCAGCCAGGGCATTGAAAATGGGTCGTGGATGGGTGTTCCAGCATGACAATGACCCAAAACACACGGCCAAGGCAACAAAGGAGTGGCTCAAGAAGAAGCACATTAAGGTCCTGGAGTGGCCTAGCCAGTCTCCAGACCTTAATCCGATTGAAAATCTGTGGAGGGAGCTGAAAGTTTGAGTTGCCAAACGTCAGCCACCAAACCTTGACTTGGAGAGGATCTGCCAAGAGGAGTGGGCCAAAATCCCTCCTGAGATGTGTGCAAACCTGGTGGCCAACTACAGGAAACATCTGACCTCTGTGACTGCCAACAAGTGATTTGCCACCAAGTACTAAGTCATGTTTTGTGAAGGGGATCAAATACTTATTTCCCTCATGAACATGCAAATCAGTGCATAATTTGTTAGACATGCATTTCTTTTTAATTTTTTGTTGCTATTCTGTCTCTCAGTGTTACAATACACCTACCATTTGATTTTTAGACTGATCATTTCTTTGTGAGTGGGCAAACATTCAAAATCAGCAGGGGATCAAATACTTATTTCCTTCACTGTATGCTTTGATGTTTTCAAGATGATTATGTGACACGTGGGGTCTCCTCTTTGAATCTTCTCCAGCAGTGGGGGGGGGTCCTAATGTGTTTTAATGGCTCTCGCCATTGTTGTATTGGAATGCAAGGCTCTGCTCAGGGGGCAGGTTCATGACACCCTGCAATCACAGGAGGTCCTCAGTACTCTGGACTGAATGACACTGGGGGTCATTTATCTGGGAAGAAGAATGAAGGGATCTAGTGGCGAAAAAATAATTATTCCTGTGGACAGTTCCTGCAGGTTAGATATTTTACCGAGGGCTCTTTGTTTGAATCTTAAACTGCCATCCAGGAGCTTTATTTCCTCTAGAGCCGAGTTTTAGGTTTAGAAAATAATTTTTCACTTTTTTTGGATGTATTTAAATTTTTGATAAAAATAAATCTCTATGCATAGATCCCTCCAGAGCATGGAAGGCCTGGACACAAAAATCAGAGTGGCAAGGAAAAGTGAATACTCAGTTTCACTGAAGGCTCATCCAAAATAGCTGCCATTGAAGCCCAAAACCACAAACAATTGAAGTCCATGTTTGGCTACACATTGAAGGCTATTTTCCAGGCTGAACAAATACCCTTGAATTGGACCCCTTGGCCTGCAAAGGTTAAATGCAGTTTACTTTTAGGGAGCAGAGGAAAAGGCTGTATTACATATCTATTCTCTGATCCTACAAGCTCCAGTATTGTCATATTTGCCTTGAAGCTTCAGCCTGTGGGTGGTCCCTTGGTGTCATCATGTACAATGCAAGGCTAGTAACTTTGCATTGTATGATGAGGGTGCAAACATGCAACCACAGCCATAAGCAGTTAAAGAGAAAGGTGCAGGGTCCTGGGTGCACAGGTAGAGTGAGACTGCAGGAGCCAGAAATAAAGATAAGTATGCATGTCTCCTTATACTGGAACCCCTAGACAGAACAAGCATTTAACCCTTGAAGTGTAGGCAAGTTCCAGCCCAGGGTTGAGTGGTCTTCATAATCTGAAGGGCTGCCATAGATGCTGATAGCTGTGACCAAACAAATCCAATAAAGTCTGGCGCCATCATCTATATACATTGATTTCAAGTACCGTATTTTTCGCTCCATAAGACGCACCTGACCATAAGACGCGCCTAGGTCTTAAGAGGAGAAAAAGAAAAAGAATATTCTGAACCAATGGACTGCGGACACAGTACAGGGGATGGACCAGAGACTGCGGACACAGTACAGGGGATGGACCAGAGACTGCGGACACAGTACAGGGGATGGACCAGAGACTGCGGACACAGTACAGGAGATGACCAGCGACTGAGGACATAGTACAGATGACCAGAGACTGCAGACAGTAAAGGAGATTACCAGACACTGCGTACCTTTGGGGAAAGAGGGGGAACGGGTACCTGAATTTGACAGGTACCCACTCCCACATCCACCGAGTTGTCCTTCCTTCTTCCCGCGGCAGCTTCTGTGACAGCCGGGTGCCCACTGCGCATGCACGAGAAGCGCTGCGCTTTGTGAATGGCCCGGAGCCTTCTGGGACCTGTCGTGTCCCAGAAGACACCGGACCATTCACAAAGCGCAGCGCTTCTCGCGCATGCGCAGTGGGCACCCGGCTGTAACAGAAGCCGCCGCAGGAAGACTGCAGCGCTGGAGCGAGGAACAGGTAAGGTCCTGCAGGAGAGAAGAGCTGAGTGGCCGGCCCGATATTCTAACATGGTGGCGGCAGAAATACCGGACCGGCCACTTTACATTCGCTCCATAAGATGCACTGGCATTTTTCCCCCTTTTTTGGGGGGGAAAAAGTGCGTCTTATGGAGCGAAAAATACGGTATAACCTTGGTGGAAACCAAAGGAACATCCACAGCTGCTTTGGATAAACCACTGGAACATGAAAAGGCAGGCAAAAAGGACAAACAATAATCCAAAGCGCTTGAGGCTTCCTGATTACACAGAGTTGGGTTTAGCCAGCCTATATGTCTAACCATTGTAAGGAAAATGGTAGTAGATTTAAGCATGATGGTATTGACAAGGTTTTCATTAGACATCCATCACAGCCAATAATCAGGTTAAAAACACTAAGGATCCATAATCGTGTGGGATACAAATCCCCACTAATAACTCTTTCTGTGCCAAGAAAGAGGTTCTTCTGGGAAGTAACAGGAGGATGAGTGTGTTTTAATTATGGCCACAGAAATCATGTAAGAAGATACTGGAAGATGTCAGATGCGATTGTGTGCTCTTGGTTTTCCATCATTACCTTGATAAAATGTTCTAATTAAATGTACTGACAAATTTGAAATAGAAGTTCTGAAAAACAATGTTTGTCAGGGTTCATGCCAATGGGGGTAGTTTTTCTGCATTTAAGTCAAAAGCAGGTCAGCAAAATCCCATCAACACACAGCAGATCACCACTAGGGCACATAGGAAACAACTGTTTTCTATGTTCCCTGTTCACACCAGAATGCAGTGGTGGGGATGTGAAATATGTTGTGTAACAGAAATGCAGACATGCTGCATTTTCAGTAAAAAGAGAAAAAAAACCCCAAAAAAACATGAAAGTTAATATTATAAATGCTATATATTACCCAAGTTTTTTTTGGTAAAATATGAAAGATGAGGTTGCACCAATAGATACCAACCGTGTCAAGCCTTTAACCGCTTGCCTACAGGGCACTTATACCCCCTTCCTTACCAGGCCAATTTTCAGCTTTCAGCGCTGCCGCACTTTGATTGACAATTGCGCGGTCATGCAACATTGTACCCATATGAAATTTTGATCATTTTTTTCTCACAAATAGAGCTTTCTTTTGGTGGTATTTAATCGCCACTGGGCGCTTTACTTTTTGCGCTATAAATTAAAAAAGTGCAAAAAATTTGAAAAAAAAAAAAAAAAGTTTCTTTGTTTCTATTATAAATTTTTTCAAACAGGTAATTTTTCTCCTTCACTGATGTGCGTTGATGAGGCAGCACTGATGGGCACTGATAGGCGGCACTGATGGGCACTGATAGGCAGCACTGATGGGCACTGATAGGCAGCACTAATGAGGTGGCACGGATAGGTGGCACTGATAGGCAGCACTAATGAGGTGTCACGGATAGGCGGCACTAATATGCAGCACTGATAGGTGACACTGATGATGGGTACTGATAGATGGCACTGACTGGCATCACTGCTGGGCACTGACTGGCGGCACTGACTGGCACAACCGCTGGGCACTGACTGGTGGCACTGACTGGCAGCACTGCTGGACTGCACTGGTGGGTGGCACTGGTGGGCAGCACTGGTGGGTGGGCACAGGTGGGTGGCACTGGTGGGCACAGGTGGGTGGCACTGGTGGGCACAGGTGGGTGGCACTGGTGGGTGGCACTGCTGGGCACAGGTAGGTGGCACTTCTGGGCACAGGTGGGTGGCACTGCAGAGTGGCACAGGTGGGTGGCACTGCTGGGCACAGGTGGGCGGAGTTAGTGGGCGCACTGCTAGGCACAGGTGGGCGGAACTTGCGGGTGGCACTGCTGGGCACCGATCATCGGGGCACTGATCATCAGTGCCCCGATGATCGGTGCCGATCCCCGCTGTGACAACTGCCGGTTCTCGGCAGTACTTTCCTCACGATCTGACAGCGTGAGAAAAGTGCAGCCGAGAACCGGCACTTGCATTTCCCTCTGATCAGCGTGTCATTGGACACCGCTTATCACGTGGTAAAAGGCCGGTATGATTGGCCTTTTACCACATCTCGTGATCAGCTGTGTCCGTAGGACACAGCGATCACGGAGATCGCCGGGTGCGCGCCCCCTGGGGCGCACAGGAGAGCGCGTTCTGGGGGGACGTCATATGACGTCCACCCAGAACTGGCCGGCCGCAGTGAAGCCGTCATTCGGCTATCTGCGGTCGGCAACTAGTTAAATTGCATGCACCCATGCAACCACAACAAATTTCAATACCCTATACTTTCTATAGGCAGAGCTATAAGAGTCCTTACAGGTCATCACTTTCGAGTTAACCGTAAAAAAAGTATTGACCCAACAGAAATAAGTAATGTGTAGTACAGTCAGCATTTCTATACAAAAGAGCCCTCAATGGTTCTCTTTAGCGAGACGAAAGACCCCTGATGTCTCACCTGTCCTCCAATGAAGCTAATGGAACCCTGATAGTGTTCCTTTAAATTCATTGACACCAGAACCTGGAAATTACGTAATAAATGTCGCTTTCGGGTTATTAACAGGAAGGAGAAAATAGCGAATGGTTCTCAGATTTCCCTCCTCTCTACTCAGTGACACCTGTCATGTCAGTCCTGGGTCCACTGATGGGTGCCTGGAGCTCAGGAAACATGGCAAAGACACATGGGAGGGGGGACTGGCAGTAATAGGGACATGTGGAAGTGATCCAGCTGCTGTGCAGCCACCGAATCAATTCTGACAGTCAACTTGTCAGATTTACACACACTCCTGGTGGTTGCAGCTATGCGAGTATGTGTTTAACCACTTCCCGTTCACGCTGTAGCCAAAAGACAGCTACAGCACAGCCATCTAGTTCTGGGAATCCGTCCTCCCAGAGCCCCGCCCCCCTGGGGGCATGTATCAGGTGCACGCTGTGAAAATAGCCTGTGTGAATGAGCCCATTCCCTGCTATTACTACCTCCCCCCAATATATTACTTACGTATCCACCCATAGCGCCAATATTAATTCCTCATATAGTTTGCTGTTGTGCTTACTATGTACCACTTTTTTGTATTTGTATAATACCAATAAAAATACTTAACAGATTTCAATAAAAACTTTGACTTAAGATTATTTGTTTATTACACGACTATTCTGATTATTACTATTGGATTGTATAATGTGTGGCCAGCTTTACGCTGGCCATACACTATACCAGGGCTTAAAATTTCAAGTCCTGAGCTACTAGCCAGGCCTTAAGAGTTACTCGCCTCCAGTTGCCCCACCCAACCCCTACCCTGCTACACCCCTAATTCCGCCCCTAAACACGCCCTCATAAATTATTTCATGAAATGACACTGTTAAATGTTACCCACATTACATCAGGGTCCCCAGAGTCCCCCCACATTACATCAGGGCCTTCAATGTCCCCCTAAACACTCCATCATACTTAGACCATGCACTGCATACAACCATAACCCCCCATAATCTTTCACTCACAAAACCATAAAACACTACCAAGCATATTCTACCTACTAGCCAACCCAGCAGTACCTAAAATGCCCCATCCTCTACCACCCATAATAACTACTTAATCCTGAACCTAACCAAACCACCCATACATGTAGGTTTACATACAGACACATGTACATACACACACACGTACACACAGACACATGTACGTACATACACACACGTACACAATTACACAACCACACACATACACACAAATATACACACACACAGTCCTATAAAAACTTGCAGTACTTCGTTACCTTCACTCACAGAGTCGGGTACTGCACTCTAGGGGGAGGCAGAGAGCACAGCACACACTCCTTCCTTTACTTTCACTTTGCTCATCTATTGAGCAGTCTGACGGATCCCAGTGCGAGTGACAGATCCGGCCCCGAGTTCCAAACCTGCTCAGCAAGACGGCCCTGGGGACACTCGCCCCCACCATAATTTCCACTCGCCAATGCGAGCAGGCGAGTGGAAATTTCAAGGCCTGCACTATACCATCTGAATGTACAATCCCTTTTAGACCTACCAGCAACTATGTTATACAAAGGCCAGCCTGCTTGCATAAATTTGAATAGATTGTAAAATGAGGACATTCCAAAACATAGTTTTGGTAAATCTTAAGATTGTACATTCTGATTGCTTAGTGTATGGCCAGCTTCAACTTGACTGTGGGATTAAGGATTCTGGGCCCCTCTGCACCCCCTACTGACACACCAGCTTAGATGGGGTCCTCTATGGGCAATTCTGTTATATCCCCCATTGGTGTGAGCAGGGTTTGCAGCATGCTATAGTAAGCTCCTGGGACGGTTACCCTGCAGGTGTATGGTGAAGTTGTTACATTGTAGCAATTACTGCAGGATGAATATTATCCTCTGATCTGTATAGATAGATGAAAACAAACCTGTCTTGTGCAAAAAAGTAACATTTGTACATGCATGTGGGACCCCCTCGGATGTCTCATCGCACCAACTACATTTCCTCTTTGGTTCCCCCAAAGCTGGCCATACATCTTACAATCGGATTATACAAACTCCTTTAGCTCTACCAACAACTATGTGGTACAAGGGCCTGCCCGACTGAATAGATGAGGAAGGTCAACATATTATATAGTTTTGGTAAATCTAACACCGAGTATACAAAGATTATATGGACAGATTGTGTGTATGGTGAGCCTAAGGTCCTCTTCAAACACAGACTTGGTATCTAGGCATTGATTTGTTCAACATTTTCTGGTGGTATCTCAATGGGGCATCTAGTTTCTAACCAAAAACCTATAGATTTACAAGACTTTGCAAACATGAGACCTGGATATTCCGCTCTGGTATCCTGGTCCTGGATGGAATAAATGAATGAACTGAGTCTTCTACGTTTCAGAAATTATTCCTTTTATGCTCAGTATCTGCTTTCAGCATTTCTACATTATTTTTGTATTTTGAAATAGAGATGTATTCATACTTTTTTTTTTTTTAAACACGCATCCCATTGTTATTGTATTTTGACTACATTGTCTTGATGTTTTACTGAGCAATCCATCATTCCCTCCTCCCTCCATCCCCATCTAGTCCTTTGGATACTTTTAAATCCATTTCTGGCTAATCTCATATGCACACTCCTGGTCCACTTCACCCACCCAAGTTTCCCTACAATTTCCATCCCTTCCCGTTCCCCACATATACCCGGGCTCCAAGTGCAGTTATCCAGAACCAAACAATCGCTTGCCCAACAAGAGATCCGACCAATAGGTTTCACCTTTTCCCTTTAGCAGATTTCTGTCCTTTATGTCCACCACACTTCTCCACCAGTAATCTACCTGATGGGTGGACACGTCCTACCACACTGCACGTTTTGTTTCACCTGTGGTCACTTTACAGCATATTGGAAACACAGTTTACCAAAACAAAAACTACTTTTTTTCACCTTTTATATTCCATTATTGGACTTTACTCCATTATTGGACTTTGTTTTTGTGTGTATGATTTAGATGTATCTTCACTTCACATTTTTGCACGTGTGATCTAATATATGTATGTGCATTTTTTATGCACATGCGTATTGATTTAAGTTTGTGTTTTTTTCATCATTTTTGTGTTATCACTTAGCACATTTCTTAATATAATATATTTATCATTATTTGCTATTATTTTATTTGAGCTATTGAATTCCACATTTACTTTAATTAGTTTGAATGTAGCGCAGCATTTTTTTGGTTTATATTCACTTGATCATTGGTATATGATTTAATGTTAGCAGCTGTTTGGGGTTCATTTATCATTTCAATTTGGTTTAACACACATTTTGGAGCGCAGGAGGGTCACACCATTAGTCCTACCACAGCAGCCCACATCCTGCTACCCCCCACTGTCCACCTACACATCCCCCCATCACCTACACCCCGCCCACCAATCATACCCTATCACAATGGACCATTGTAATGGGCCCCCATATCTACCTCTCATCATAATGGGCCCCTCTCATTCCTCACACCACAACAGTGCCCCAGTATTACCTCACATTATCCCAGTATCACCCCCTCGCCATAATGGTCCCCCAGTATTACCTGCTCAATGGTCCCCCAGTATTACCCCCTCACCATAATGGGCCCCCAGTATTACCCCCTCGCCATAATGGGCCCCCAGTATTACCTGCTCAACGGGCCCCCAGTATTACCCCCTCGCCATAATGGGCCCCCAGTATTACCTACTCAATGGGCCCCCAGTATCACCCCCTCACCGTAATAGGCCCTCAACATTACCTCCTCACTATAATGGCCCCCAGTATATCCCTCACCGTAATGGGCCCCCAGTATCACCTCCTCACCATAACAGGCCCCCAGTATTACCTCTACCACGCCCTATTGGTTCCCCTCTCACCATCACCCCAGGCGCTGTCCTCTGCCTACAACACATCGATGGCCGCTCTCCTCTCCATTCCCTGTTGCCGCCACTTCCCGGGATCACTCGAGGCACGCTGGGAGTTGTAGCCGTCTGTCACCGTACGCCGGGACTTTTAGGTGTCCGGACGCCCCAAACCGTTCACCCGCGGAGCACGTGGGAGTTGTAGTCCGCTGTCCCCGTTATCGCAGGGGGTGGGGCACTAGCAGGAAGTTTCCTCCTTCTCCACTGAATGCTGGGGGGCGCAGCAGGCACGTGGGTAGGTTGCTGGGAGGGGCTGGAGATGAAGAAGTGATGTGATTGGTGGAGAGTACACGTGATCTGTCATGCGGAGCACTACACACCAGCATGGCTTTCTCCTGAGTTTATAAATATAAAGCGGGATCCTCACACGCGGAGGGAGGTGGGAAGGAGGAGCGTCGTCTCCTGGGACACGTGACAGTGCGTGTGGTGTGTTCGCCTTGTCAGGAGTGAGTCGTCCGCCTGTGGAGGATGGAGCGCGGAGCCGGCTCGGGGCCGCCTGTGGAGATGTTGCGCGCCCTGTACAGCGGAGTGTTCGGCATTGTGGACTATGTGGAGACGTTACAGATGGACAGTGTGGAGAGAGCGGACGTCATCCGGGAAGGAGATACCGAGCAGTTCCGGGCCTTTCTGGCTGGACTCTTGGTTTGCATACCCCGGGGGGCTAAGAGACCCCCCACCCCCATATCATTTCAGCAGGTGAGATGTTCCTTGTATGAAGGTGGTTGCTGGTAATAGAATATCATACACGTGACATTTTATGTACAAACATGGTGTATGTGGAGCCCCTTGTCTACTGAAGGGAGCCTAACCTTTACAGTCTATATAAAAGTTTCTGCCCTGTATACAGGGGGGGGGCCCATTGAAATTGGAGTGTCCGCTCTGCATGTGCCTGGAGGGGGCCCCATCTGCTCTTCCGCCCTGCATTGCATGCATCTGAGGGGAGGGGCTGTCGGATCTTCCGCCCTGCAATGCATGCACCTGATGGGGGGGGGCTCCATCTGAGCTTCCGCCCTGCATTGCATGCACCTGAGGGGGGGGCCCCATCAGATCTTCCGCCCTGCATGCACCTGAGGGATGGGAGGGGCTTCTGTCGGATCTTCCGCCCTGCATTGCGTGCACCTGAGGGACGGGGGCTCCCGTCGGATCTTCCGCCCCGCAGTGCGTGCACCTGAGGGACGGGGGGCTCCCGTCGGATCTTCCGCCCCGCAGTGCGTGCACCTGAGGGACGGGGGGCTCCCGTCGGATCTTCCGCCCTGCAGTGCGTGCACCTGAGGGACGGGGGGGCTCCCGTCGATTCTTCCGCCCTGCAGTGCGTGCACCTGAGGGACAGGGGGCTCCCGTCGGATCTTCCGCCCTGCATGCACCTGAGGGACGGGGGGCTCCCGTCGGATCTTCCGCCCTGCATGCACCTGAGTTTCACGTTACATTTTTGAATGTACAAACATGTAGTGTATGTGGAGCCCCTTGTCTACTCGAGGTCTCCTAACTTTTACAGTCTATATCAAAGTTTCCGCTCTGTATACAGGGGGGCGCCCATTGACATTGGAGCTTCCGCTCTGCATGCGCCCGGAGGAGGGGCCCCGTCCGAGCTTCAACCCTGCATGCACCTGAGGGGGGGGGGCCCCGTTGGTGCTTCCGCTCTGCATGCATCTGAGTTTCAGCTATGGCACATATCTTTAAAGGAACGGCACGGTATGGTGTTCCTTCAGAACGCATGAACTGGTGAAATCACCGGCCGATTTCTCGGCTCTTCGGCCTGGTGGCCAAGAGGAGGATTCTTCGGAAAAGAGGATGTTTTGGAAAGGGGGATTACCACCCTTCTCCTTAGCTGTAAGTGAGTATCAGGAAACGTTATACTAAAGGTTATAAAAAGATTTTATTACTGGCAAGAAAAAAAAAATAATTCCTACAGTTCTCTATTCAGGAAGGAGTTAAAAAGCACTGTACCCTCAAGGTGCAGGTAGTGGCTGTGACGTATGCGGGATCGCTGCCACCAATATGAGACGATCCCACGATCGCTGTCAGCAATATGTGACGACCGTGATGTCAGACCCCAGCCCTTCTCACCAAACTCGTGACCGAAGGACTAGCCAATCTAAAACCGCGATGTCACGTGCCTAACAATGCCACACCCAGCTGTACCCTGCACAACGATTTTCCAGCTAATTGGAACACAATCGATATGTACCGGCAGCCTGAGCGAATGTTACTGGGTCAGGTTAATTACGCAATTAACTCTTCACACTGCCACCACCTCCTTTTTGTACAGAGAAAGAGGAAACTCGGCGATATCCGCAATAACACTATAATGGTTGAGGTAATCTTCTGTATAACACTGTCACCGCAGGCTGGTTATACAGAGGGTTAAACAAACACAGTAGTGTTCTCTTTAGAGGCAGGAATTCGTAAATTGCAATTAAGAGTTATAGAAACAGTTCAACACTTTCAGAAGGAAAGATTTATTACTGAAAAGTCAAAAGGGGGTGCAATAAAATATTTGCAGAACAAATATGTAACCAATATATATATAAATATACAGAGAACAACAGCACAGCAAAGGGATAATAGAAAGGAGGTTAAGGGGTTAAAGTACTTGCCAAAGTCCTGGGTTAGCAGATCAAGTTTCAGACAGAAGGGTGCTTTGATCTCCCTCTGTTTCGATGGTCAATGGGAGAATTCTTCAACTTAGCTCTCTTAGGCCTGACAGCCCATTTTGAAGTTCCCTAGCAGGGGGTGTCTCTGAAGTCAAGGACCAGTGCCCCGTTTAGGGAAGGATCGTCGGGCGAAGGCCTAAACTATAGCCAAAATCTCTCATAACTCATATTTTGCTCATAACTTTTCCTATGCACAAGTGACATTCCACCCTTGTGTAGATTATTATGCAGCTGCCTCTGAGGAGCGGGTAGATATGAAATATGAAATATATATTTGAATGGTTCACGAGATCTATGTTTCTGCTTTCCTATGTGTTCCAGTCAGGGAGTGTGACCTACCAACCTACAGATCGTGGCCGATCTGAAGATATGCCTGGTTTTTATATAAGTCTCTTGTACTCCAAGATATGAGACATAGGGGAAAAATGGATCTTTAAAAAGATTATCTGGTTTCCTGCTTCTCTGGAATGCCTTGCACTCCTGGGAAGGCTGTGTTATCTTTTTACGAGGTGCTAAATTTTACAGCTTCTTTGGACAATGGGGACCCAGCTCCCTTGGGGGTCCTGTAGCTCATAGGCCCACTGCTGGGCTCTGGCCTGTGACACTTTTAACACACACACACACACACGTCACTGTGCCTCTCAGAGAGGGAGGGGGAAAGTATGAGAGGAGAAAATGGAGATTCTTAACAAAATGGAGGCTGCGTCCTTCACTGTGCACACGCTTGTTACAGTGGCCCTTTTGGATTTTCTGGAAATTGGATTGACAAAGATCTATCAAACTTCTAGGCTTTATATAGTGGTCCCATCTAGAGCTCATTCCACTTTGGACTGATAGATTAAAGACACTATTTCAGCATTCATTTGTTCTGGTCAGTTACTACCTGCTAGTATAAGAGCTCATTCCTCAATGTCGATGGCCTCATCAAGAAGGAAGAAATCTCTAGTGCTGTGTGTGGTATGATCCTCAAGCAATGCTTTTGTGGAAGTGCTACGTTTTGGAAATTGTCCCCCACCCCCCAACACATACACACAAAAATGTTTACTTGTTTATCCTCTCAAGTAGAGGTCTAGGAAGATGATTTGGGAAAACCATGGTTGCTTTCTGGTAACTATTTCTGAGAATCTTCCAGGACAGTGTCCATGTTTCCACCCAGATGTTTTGTTTTAAAGTGTTGGTGCTTGAAATTGTTGCATTTTTACCTGGAAGTTCTTTACTTACAAGTGAGAGCCAAAAATATTGGCACCCCTACATTTTTATTGGATAATGCACCACTTTGCCCAGAAAATTGTTGCAATTACAAATGTTTAGGCATTCTTATGTTTACTTGTTTGTATTGGTATGACAAAAAAAGTGGAGAAACAAATCTGACACATTCTACGCAAAACTTCAAAAATGGACTGGACAAAATTATTGGCACCCTCAATTTATTGTTTGGTAGCACACCCCTTGGAAAACATACCTGAAATAAGTTGCTTCTTGTAACCATCAAGGAGTTTCTTACCCCTCTCTAATGGAATTTTGGACCACTCTTTTTTGCCAACTGCTCCAGGTCTCTCAGGTTGGAAGTGTTTCTTTCCCCAGCTGCTGTTTGTGATCTTTCCACAGGTGCTCTGTAGGATTGAGATTTAGCTTTACCAAAAAACTGATTTTGTTTAGTCTGCCTACAGCACAAAAGGATTTTGAGCTCTTCAGGTAAGTTTTTTTTTTTTTTTTTTTTGGCAAACTCCAACCTGGCTTTTTTCTGTTTGTGTCAGCAATGGGGTCCTCCTAGGTCTCCTACCATAGCATCCCTTTTCATTCAGATCGCAACGTATAGTGCGGGCTCACACAGTTGTACCTCATGCCAGCTTTCATTTGCCTGGAAGTTGATCAAGGTTCTTTATCCACCATTTGAACTATCCTTCGTTGCAATCTTTGATTTTTCTCTTTCGTCCACAATGATTAGCTACAGTGCCATCTGCTCTACACCGTTTGACAATGTTGCGCTCAGTGGACACAGGAACATTAAGATCCCTGGACTTGTAATCTTGAGATTGTCCATGTTTTTCCACAATTTGTATTTTAAACTCCTCAGACAATTCTTTGCTGCTCTTTCTCTTCTCCATGTGGCACACAGACAACAGGTTTAGTCAATTTTTCACAATTTTAACTGGTTACCGGTGTGGTTTCTATAATGTCGGCACCTGTTAATTGATACAGGTGAGCTTAATTACAAATTACAGGAGCATCGCAAACTTGGAATGCAGTTATTTCTTACAATTTAGAGAAGGGGCCAATCATTTTGCCCACTCTATTTTTGGAGTTTTGCGTGGAATGTGTCAGATGTGGCTTTTTGTTTTTTGTGTCATACCAATACAAACAAAAGAAATATAAACATGAGAATGCCTAAACATTTGTAATTACAAAAAAGTGTAACAATTTTCTAGGCAAAGTGGTGCGTTATCTGACAAAAATGCAGGGGTGCCGATATTTTTGGCCAGGACTGTTTGTAGATACTTTTGTTGAACATAACTCCGCCTCTTTATATGTAAAATAATGTTTCATATTTTGTTTAGACCTCGGATCAAGCAGAAGTTGTTGCCAGAGTGATCCAACGGATCTGTGAAAAGAGGAAAAAAAATGTTCTAGCTTTTGGTTATTGCTTGGCTGAAGAAAAGAACTCACTACAGGTCATATTTGCTCCAAATATTTGCAGTTATTACCCTAATTCAACAACTACTACGATTAGCACCAGTGTGCTCTGGAAAACCCTTCTTGGTAGAGTGGGGGACGGTGTAATGATGCACTTGCTTGAAAGCTGTTCCTTGTTTGTGATTGTTCCAACTACGTGTTGCTATCAAATTAGTGGTCTACCAGTGTATACTCTATCCAGGACAGAGGCTGTTTTACCTGCTTGGTTTAAAAAGAGTTCATCACTTTACAGAAGCAATATTTTATTTCAGCTTGTTCAGAAAAGCACAAAATCTACTAAAATGTGTTCTTTCAAAACACAGAGCTCAGTGAAGCGAACACCAGGAAAAATAAAAGCTACTTTTCCATCTGTAAATTGGGCTATAAAGGGAATACCAGAATCGAATAGTTGGAGCCATCCAAGGAATGTTGTTTCATCTGCCACAAAAACAAAGTGTAAAAAAAGATTTTCAGATTTGGACGCGTGTAGAATTCCATGTAAGAAATGCAAGACAGCACGATCATTGAATGAATGCAATTTTGATTTTACAAAGGAAGGAATGAGTCCTGCTGTTCATCAAGTCAGAGGCATGCACCATGTGTCACTAAACACAATGTCCTTGAAACACAATGTCCTTGAAACTAATACTGCTAATGCTCTTCTTTTACATAACCATGATGTGCCACAAGATTGTCCGACCTCACACTGTTTAGTGTCTACATCGCCAGATAAAGGCAACAATATTTACATTGATTTTGGAAAGCTCTTGTATTCAAGGCAAATTTCAAAGGAAGGTTTTTTTAAATCCTTTTTGCTCAACACGCTTGAAGGAAACACCAGAGGAAGTCTGAATCTGATTAAAACTGTATTCCAGAGAGCCAGCCCATTCATAGAGCATTCCCATACAGAATGGCATTTTCCAAGTATGGATAGGAAGAAACTTCCAAATCGTTACTGGCAAATGAGACACATTTTTCGAGAATTAATACAAAATCATAAAAAATGTCCTTACTTAGAACTCTTAAAGAAATGTTGTAATGTAACAGAAAAAGGGATGGAAGTTGATGGATATAACAATCCCCTATTAAACATTGAAAATGATCAGCGAAGTGAAAGTAAACAATGCAGTACCTTAAAATTTGACTTTAAAAGAACTGACACAGTCATATCTTCATTGCACAACCTAGTGGATGTCACCACTAAAAGTCAAACACTAACTACAAGGTCTGTTAATGAATCCGAGGTGGTGTTTCTTCTTGGGAAGCATCACAGTGTCTGGCAAGTGTATTCTTTTGTCAGGGAATGTTTACATAGAGTGGTTCCTGAAATATTATGGGGTTCCAGTCATAACAAATGCCGATTTTTGAAAAATGTGAAATTGTTGATTAATTCTCCCAAATCTGAAAAAATGTGTTTGTCAGAACTAATGTTGAAGATAAAAGTGGAAGACTGCCTTTGGCTACGTCTTAAGAAAAGTAGGTATTTATATTATTCAGGTAAGTTTCTTACTGAGATCCCTTTTTGTTTGAACCTTTCACTTATTTTACAGTTTACAATGGCACATGCTATAAGATATTATTATTATTATTATACAGTATTTATAAAGCGCCAATGGTTTGCTCAGCGCTGTACATTACAAAGGGGGACAGAACATGTGACAGAACAATACCAATACAATGCAAAACACGAGGGGATCGAGGGCCCTGCTCTTTCGAGCTTACAATCTAGGATCTAAGATCTAATCATATTCGGTATTCTGCTCCATCAGCATGTTGCATACCCATGTATGCTACAAAAGTACTTGAACACATTTCTTTAGTTAGTTCCAAAAAGTAATTTATTCATGTGGGCCAGATTTCTACTGGAAGAATTTGATTGGTAGTCGGAATCAAGACTTTTTTTGCGTTACTGCGCTGCATTACTTTAACTGACAATTGTGCGGTTATGCAACACTTCACCCAAATGAAGTTTACGTCCTTTTTTTTTCCCCCAGAGCTTTCTTTCGGTGGTATTTCATCGCCTGTGCATTTTTATTGTTTGCACTATGCGCAATACGCCAGAGCAAACAGGGGAGAGAACTGTATTTACATACAGTTTCCCCCCGTCGAGAATACTCAAATAGCGGCGCGAGTAGGGCGCGCTTGCGCCCCCTACCTGGAAATGCATAATCGCGTATATATACATGTGATTTTGCGTACCCCTCCTGCCCAGTAGCAGTATTTCTGCTATAGGGCAGCAGGAAAGCGGTTAAAACAGCTATGATAAAAATAGTATTTAGTAAGTATTACAGTATAGTATTTAGTAATTCTAGTTAGTCAAATTCATCCAGACTTATGTAATGTTGAAGATGTTCTTCAGCTCATCCATTCAGTTCTTAGGAATGCTGGAACATACCCCAGCATTTATAGCCACACAGGTAATTTGGTTGCATTAGTTCAGTCATCATAGAATGTATCAAGTCTTATCTTGATTGCTCAAGAACAGGATCGGAGTGGCACGGGTAGAGTGAGCTCCCATCGTTGGTTTCTGCCTCAAGCTAAGGAGTATTTGAATCTGGTCAATGGTTTTTCTTGTCACGCCTGGAAGCTCTGGGAAATAGGCAAGCCAGTACCACTAGAGTGTGCCAAAGTTCAATGATGCAGCGCACAAGTGCGAGCACGATCTTGGTTTTGCCTTTTCTTACACAGAATACTGACTGAGTTGGATTCACCTTATGCTGCTTCACAAACCGCTCAGGCCACATTGCAGCAGCGGGACTTTCAACTGGTGGTACTCTAAAACGCCACCTTTTTCCCATTGATCCTGTACTGTATCACGAGCATTGCAGATCTTAGTCAGGGGGGACAGGGACCTGGGAGACTTAACCTCCACGTAACCGTTAGGAACAGTCTTCCTTCCACTATTTTATTGATGGGGCAACAGACAGGATCCTAATGCTCATCTGATTTTTCACACACCCCTTCTGGAGCTCTTTCCTCTGGGACCTTAGTGCCCAAAGAGGAATTTTCTGCTGCGTTCATCATGGTACTGGAACAATTGGATATCCGCAAGCATTTTTGATTTACAAAAATAATTTTTAGCCTCCATCACCACAGGAACAACCTTTTTAGGAGTTCCCCCTCCAACTCCTATTAGGGTTAGAGGAAGAGGAAAGCATCCAAGCTGGCCAAATCCTTTCCGATACATCACACTGAGGGGGATTTTTACAAGGACTAGACCAATTTGGATAAGGGGGGGGGGGGGTGTGTGTGTGTGTGTGTGTGTGTGTGTGTGTGTGTGTGTGTGTTACTAAACGCAGTAGGTAAACGTGGATAAAATGATGTTTTTAACCTATGTTTTCTAGCAGTCAGTTTCCAGCGGTCAGAAAAGATTTTTTTTTTTTTTCTTCTTTCCTTCCTCCAAACGCCCTGTGTACATGAGCCCTTCTTCGCCACGGAAAAACGCAAAATCGCAGTTGCCTTAGTTTTGCCGTGATTGGCATTTCCTGTGGTTGGTGGTCAACATATTCGCATCCTGAATTCGATTCTTCCACATTCAGGAGAGGGAGGTTTTACCTCACCTAAATGCAGCAGCTCCTATATTCTGCTAAAAGCCTATGTGTACATGGACACATAGGCTTTAATGGAATTGAGTTAGGAGCTTTGGCTTAAAATGCCAAAAGCTCTTAAACTCGCGTTTTTAGGAGCTGCTCGTGTACATGAAGCCTTACACTTTAGCTAATATACAGCCAGGTCCATAAATATTGGGACATCGACACAATTCTAACATTTTTGGGTCTATACACCACCACAATGGATTTGAAATGAAACAAACAAGATGTGCTTTAACTGCAGACTGTCAGCTTTAATTTGAGGGTATTTACATCCAAATCAGGTGAACCGTGTAGGAATTACAACAGTTTGCATATGTGACTCCCACTTGTTAAGGGACCAAAAGTAATGGGACAGAATAATAATCATAAATCAAACTTTCACTTTTTAATACTTGGTTGCAAATCCTTTGCAGTCAATTACAGCCTGAAGTCTGGAACGCATAGACATCACCAGATGCTGGGTCTCATCCCTGGTGATGCTCTGCCAGGCCTCTACTGCAACTGTCTTCAGTTCCTGCTTGTTCTTGGGGCATTTTCCCTTCAGTTTTGTCTTCAGCAAGTGAAATGCATGCTCAAATCGGATTCAAGTCAGGTGATTGACTTGGCCATTGCATAACATTCCACTTCTTTCCCTTAAAAAACTTTGGTTGCTTTTGCAGTATGCTTTGGGTCATTGTCCATCTGCACTGTGAAGCAGCATCCAATGAGTCCTGAAGCATTTGGCTGAATATGAGCAGATAATATTGCCCGAAACACTTCAGAATTCATCCTGCTTTTGTCAGCAGTCACATCAATAAATACAAGAGAACCAGTTCCATTGGCAGCCATACATGCCCACGCCATGACACTACCACCACCATGCTTCACTGATGAGGTGGTATGCTTAGGATCATGAGCAGTTCCTTTCCTTCTCCATACTCTTCTCTTCCCTTCACTCTGGTACAGTTGATCTTGGTCTCATCTGTCCATAGGATGTTGTTCCAGAACTGTGAAGGCTTTTTTAGATGTCGTTTGGCAAACTCTAATCTGGCCTTCCTGTTTTTGAGGCTCACCAATGGTTTACATCTTGTGGTGAACCCTCTGTATTCACTCTGGTGAAGTCTTCTCTTGATTGTTGACTTTGACACACATACACCTACCTCCTGGAGAGTGTTCTTGATCTGGCCAACTGTTGTGAAGGGTGTTTTCTTCACCAGGGAAAGAATTCTTCGGTCATCCACCACAGTTGTTTTCCGTGGTCTTCCGGGTCTTTTGGTGTTGCTGAGCTCACCGATGCGTTCCTTCTTTTTAAGAATGTTCCAAACAGTTATTTTGGCCACGCCTAATGTTTTTGCTATCTCTCTGATGGGTTTGTTTTGTTTTTTCAGCCTAATGATGGCTTGCTTCACTGATAGTGACAGCTCTTTGGATCTCATCTTGAGAGTTGACAGCAACAGATTCCAAATGCAAATAGCACACTTGAAATGAACTCTGGACCTTTTATCTGCTCATTGTAATTGGGATAATGAAGGAATAACACACACCTGGCCATGGAACAGCTGAGAAACCAATTGCCCCATTACTTTTGCTCCCTTAAAAAGTGGGAGGCACATATGCAAACTGTTGTAATTCCTACACGGTTCACCTGATTTGGATGTAAATACCCTCAAATTAAAGCTGACAGTCTGCAGTTAAAGCACATCTTGTTTGTTTCATTTCAAATCCATTGTGGTGGTGTATAGACCCAAAAATGTTAGAATTGTGTCGATGTCCCAATATTTATGGACCTGACTGTATATCTCGTGTGACATTTGTGATTTAAAAGAAAGATATACCCAGTAGTATTTGAGCCTGTTTGTTGTTTTGACCAAAGTTGTTCTTTTTCAATTGTAGGATATCACTTTGTTCCTGCAGCAGAGCATTTATTACGAGAGAAAATTCTTGCAGAATTCTTGTACTGGCTGATGGACACTTATATTATTCAGCTATTAAAGGCATTTTTTTACATCACAGAAACCATGTTTCAGAAAAACAAGCTTTTCTTTTACAGAAAATGTATCTGGAGAAAACTTCAAACCATTGGAATTTGGTAAGATTTTGCGTTTATAATTTGTATAAAATTACATTTTATTTAAGTCTTGGCTTGGAAACAGATGTCAGCAGATGCATTTCAGCTTATTTTCTTTGTTAGTATCACCCACCATTTTTCTCCCAGCATTCACCTGAGCATATAAAATTCCTTTAGGATATTAGAGACTTGGCAGATCAAAAGGCACAGCTCTTTCTAGAGGCTATATCCAATGCAAGTATTGAATCAGACCAGCTTAGCTTGATGTCCATTGAAGGTAGGACAACTCCCTGCAGCCTTGCTGCATCAAGACACTGAAGCTGAAGAGTTTTTCAATATTATGGTTAGCAATTTACCAACAGCGGCTGGCAGAATCATATCAGAACTCCAAATCCTGTATATAATCTCTGCAGCAGTAGACATGAGGCTCTGTTTTATTGTAATTTATAACTGGAAACTCAACAGCAACTGCAGCTTTGTCTATTGGTGTCGCATAGGACTGGTGCATCAGGGAATTCATTACAGTAGCTACCTTGTACATGACCCCAAGATGCAGAAATTTACTGTAACTTTCTTCCCTTGCAATAGTGAGTAGGCTATCAAGAGGGGAGCCTGCTGTGTCCCATAGGACAAAGTGTATGCATTTTTTTACCTTACTCCTTTTTATCATTCATAATTAAGCTTTTTTTTTTTTTTTTTTTTTTCCCCAGTACTGAAGGTGTTGTCCTCCTTTCACCATTAAAATTCCACTGTACACCACTCCTACTGCCAATTTTTGTCCAGAACCTTTATTATGACTTCAGAAAATACTGTTCATCACTTTATTGGAGGGATCATTTTTCTGGTGACAGTTTACTAGAAAGTAGGTGGAGGTCCTATCAGAATAATTTTTGAGACCAGGTAAAGATATTTCAAGCTGCTTCCTTAACACTCTCCTGCTTTGCTTCAAAATCTCTGCATCCAGGAACATGGGACTGAACTTCTGGGTCCTTGGTGACCATATTCCCATTTCAATTTTACATTCTGACTTGGACAGCCTTTTTGTCTTCCTGGAGGCAAAGAGGTATTACTTTTAACCTGGTTAACCATTTCTGCAGCTAAGAGCGTTAGGTTAGGAACTTGCAGTCAACTCTAGAGTCCTGAGTTAGAGCCTTGTGTTTTTACTGTTCACCCCAAAATCTGGCTGATACGGCAGATCTGCTGCTCTATACAGTCAAATGCTTATGTGGGATTACTCTGGACGGAGAGTTAATGAATACCCATACCAGCCCTATGGCATTCAGAAGAGTTCTTTTGCTCAAGTCTTGTTCTGCAGACCAAACTCCCAGAGGGTTGCTTGTAAAAATTAACTTTACTGGACACTGGGTTTTGGGGTTTCTTTAGATACTACGTTCCAAGATACCACAGAAGACGAGCACCTATCTACCACAGAATTGTAAATCGTAATCTTCATAGAGAGCATTCTGTTTTTGCTTCTGTGGGGAATCCTTTCACTTTGTAGGGTGGGGGCTAATTGTTAGCTGATCTCTGGCTCAGCAACATGTGATACCTAGTAAGGAAGCTGATCTTGACCAGGTACAGGTACAATCTCTATCCCCCGAAGACATTTTTTTTTTCTTGTCTCCTAATTCCACTCAGAAGGCTGCAGCTCACTTCTGGGCCCTACAGAGTTTTGTTGGGAGTGGTTGGGAGCATTTCCAGGGATTTTATTTTAATGTATATACAGTAGCAAAAATTAGTCAAGAATGGTCCTTCCCCCTTTTGGACCTGAGATGGACTGTCTTTTTAGTTTTGGATGGAATCTATCAGATTCATTGTGGCCTGCATCACAGGACAAAATGCCTATTTTTGTTTTGGTGTGCTAAAAAGGTAGGACTTGAGGTTCTCATAGTTTGAAAAAGGATCCAAGTCAAAAATTCAACCAATAGAAAATCTCCTTATATAAACAATGCGCTACCCACAGTCAGGGTGGATTTGATTGAAATCAAACTGATTTAAATCACGATTTAAATCACTAGTCAGTAAGGCTTGATTTAAATCCTAGTTTTCTACATAAAGACTAATTCTTGCTGGTATAACTTTAATATGCAAGTAGATGAAGATTTTTAGAATAACAACTTTTCATATTAGTTTTTTTATCCCCAGTTTAATAGGTTAATCATTCATATTTTGACAACTTTTCTGTTGTACTTAGGAAGGAGAAAAATAATCATTACCTTAATAATAATTTAAAGAGATTTATTCATCTGAAACAATAACATTCCAGCATATGTGATTTGCTTAAACATCCATGTTTGTTAACTAATTTGGCTAAACAGAATATATATATTTTAAGAACCTTAGACTGTCAGCCACTCCTCCTCACACTTAGTTTCACTTTCTTCTTGTGCAGATCTATTCCACTCCAAACAATCAGAAAAATATTGTTTCTATTCTATTCACTGAACTTCTTGAAACTTAGCACTGAAGGGGTTGATTCTGTATTCATAGGTTTGTAGAAGTTAGGATGAAGGTCTTTTTCTTAACTCTGTTCATGTTATAACATTTTTGCTATGAAGAGGCATGTGATCTCCGCTGAGTCAAATTCAATTTTGAGAACTGCAAAAGTAAACCAATCATCTGTGATAATATCTTGTAGGCAGAGAAACTGCCCAATAATCTTACAAAAACCTCTGGAAGAGCATGACATTGTGAATGGATTCATGGAATTTATTTACCAAACATATACAGCCTTATTCTACATTTAAAAAACTAATCTTTATTTCATGATGGAATAACCTTTGGATGGTAATATATTTTCCTACAAAAGCATTTTATATTTAAAAAATACGATTTAACTAAAAAAAAAATCTATTTTTGTTTTGATTTTTAAAAAAAAAAATTATTGATTTTTATCCACCCTGCCCACAGTTGATCCAGAGGAAGGCAAAATACCCAATAAAGCATGATCCAATTTGCTTCAGCAGGAGAAAAACAATTTCATATTCTTTAGGAGGCAATCGGACAATCCTGGATCAACTATCTCAGGTGTCATTAACTTTTTAATGGTAATATCCAGTTAAAGCCAGAAACTAAATTGTCTCCCACGGGACTTTAATGCAGCCATGACAGCATGAATATATCTAAAATGTATTACGTTTTATTGATACAAAATCCATCATTCTAAAACAAAGGATAGAAACCATTTCATATCTTTGGCATGAATGTATACAATCTGTACCTCCAGACTAAAAATTGCACTTTCTCACAAAGAGACAATAGATAGCACAGTTAAATGTCAAAACTGATCATTATAGTGGTGTCTATTCCACATTTTCACAGCACGTAGTGTAAATAAGCCTTTCCATATGTGGTTAAAGGAGAAGTATAGCCAAAGCTGTTTTGGCTGTACTTCTGCTGTGGATCACAGGAGTGCAGTTGGTGCTTCGCTCCTGTGACCCTTTTTCAGCTGACAGCAGGCTGACGTCACTCAGCTGGTATAGGCTGGGGAAAGATCCCGACTTTAAAGTCAGGCTCAACCCCAGAGTCTGGAGCAACACCTGGCTGAGAGCCTGAGCCAGCCACTTCCTTCTTCACAGCTCAGCGCTCCAGGGAGCACTGGGCAGAGCAGACAATGGTGACTGACAGTCACTTCGCTTTGCTCGCAGCGGCAATGAGAACTCATGTGATCGTGTTTTTCTCACACTTAAAGTCGACAGGGGACAGATCTTTTTTTTTTAAGCCCAAAACTGAACTGCATAATCTAGATGTTTTTTTTTCTTTTGCTCTCCTCTCTCTCTCTCTCTCTCTTTCGCCCTCCTTCTCTCTCTTTCGCCCTCCTTCTCTCTCTTTCGCCCTCCTTCTCTCTCTTTCGCCCTCCTTCTCTCTCTTTCGCCCTCCTTCTCTCTCTTTCGCCCTCCTTCTCTCTCTTTCGCCCTCCTTCTCTCTTTCGCCCTCCTTCTCTTTCGCCCTCCTTCTCTCTTTCGCCCTCCTTCTCTCTTTCGCCCTCCTTCTCTCTTTCGCCCTCCTTCTCTCTTTCGCCCTCCTTCTCTCTTTCGCCCTCCTTCTCTCTTTCGCCCTCCTTCTCTCTCTCGCCCCCCTCTCTCTCTCGCCCCCTCTCTCTCTCGCCCCCTCTCTCTCTCTCGCCCCCTCTCTCTCTCTCGCCCCCTCTCTCTCTCTCGCCCCCTCTCTCTCTCTCGCCCCCTCTCTCTCTCTCGCCCCCTCTCTCTCGCCACCCCTCTCTCTCTCTCTCTCTCGCCCCCCCTCTCTCTCTCGCCCCCCTCTCTCTCTCTCTCGCCCCCCCCTCTCTCTCTCGCCCCCCCTCTCTCTCTCTCTCGCCCCCCCTCTCTCTCGCCCCCTCTCTCTCTCTCGCCCCCCCTCTCTCTCTCGCCCCCCCTCTCTCTCTCGCCCCCCCTCTCTCTCCCCCCTCTCTCTCTCTCCCCCCTCTCTCTCTCTCCCCCCTCTCTCGCCCCCCTCTCTCTCTCGCCCCCCCTCTCTCTCTCGCCCCCCCTCTCTCTCTCGCCCCCCCTCTCTCTCTCGCCCCCCTCTCTCTCTCGCCCCCCCTCTCTCTCTCGCCCCCCTCTCTCTCTCGCCCCCCTCTCTCGCCCCCCTCTCTCTCTCGTCCCCTCTCTCTCTCTCTTGCCCCCTCTCTCTCTCTTGCCCCCCTCTCTCTCTCTCTTGCCCCCCTCTCTCTCTCGCCCCCCCTCTCTCTCTCTCGCCCCCCTCTCTCTCTCTCTCGCCCCCCTCTCTCTCTCGCCCCCCTCTCTCTCTCTTGCCCCCCCTCTCTCTCTCGCCCCCCCCTCTCTCTCTCTCGCCCCCCTCTCTCTCTCTCTCGCCCCCCTCTCTCTCTCGCCCCCCTCTCTCTCTCTCTCGCCCCCCTCTCTCTCTCGCCCCCCCACTCTCTCTCTCGCCCCCCCCACTCTCTCTCTCGCCCCCCTCTCTCTCGCCCCCCTCTCTCTCGCCCCCCCTCTCTCTCGCCCCCCTCTCTCTCTCTCTCGCCCCCCTCTCTCTCTCTCTCGCCCCCCTCTCTCTCTCTCTCGCCCCCCCCTCTCTCTCTCGCCCCCCTCTCTCTCTCTCTCGCCCCCTCTCTCTCTCTCTCGCCCCCCCTCTCTCTCTCTCTCGCCCCCCCTCTCTCTCTCTCTCTCTCGCCCCCCTCTCTCTCTCTCTCTCTCTCGCCCCCCCCTCTCTCTCTCGCCCCCCCACTCTCTCTCTCGCCCCCCCACTCTCTCTCTCTCGCCCCCTCTCTCTCTCTCTCTCGCCCCCTCTCTCTCTCTCTCTCGCCCCCTCTCTCTCTCTCTCTCGCCCCCTCTCTCTCTCTCTCTCTCGCCCCCCCTCTCGCCCCCCCTCTCTCTCTCTCTCTCGCCCCCTCTCTCTCTCTCTCTCTCTCTCTCGCCCCCCCCCTCTCTCTCTCTCTCTCGCCCCCCCTCTCTCTCTCTCTCTCGCCCCCTCTCTCTCTCTCTCTCGCCCCCCCCTCTCTCTCTCTCTCTCTCGCCCCCTCTCTCTCTCTCTCTCGCCCCCTCTCTCTCTCTCTCGCCCCCTCTCTCTCTCTCTCGCCCCCTCTCTCTCTCTCTCGCCCCCTCTCTCTCTCTCTCTCGCCCCCCCTCTCTCTCTCTCTCTCGCCCCCCTCTCTCTCTCTCTCGCCCCCCCTCTCTCTCTCGCCCCCTCTCTCTCTCTCTCGCCCCCCCCTCTCTCTCTCTCGCCCCCCCTCTCTCTCTCTCTCGCCCCCCCACTCTCTCTCTCTCGCCCCCCCACTCTCTCTCTCTCGCCCCCCCTCTCTCTCTCTCTCTCGCCCCCCCTCTCTCTCTCTCTCGCCCCCCCTCTCTCTCTCTCTCGCCCCCCCTCTCTCTCTCGCCCCCCCTCTCTCTCTCTCTCGCCCCCCCTCTCTCTCTCTCTCGCCCCCCCTCTCTCTCTCTCTCGCCCCCCCTCTCTCTCTCTCTCGCCCCCCCTCTCTCTCTCTCCCCCTCTCTCTCTCTCTCGCCCCCCCCTCTCTCTCTCTCTCGCCCCCCCTCTCTCTCTCTCTCGCCCCCCCTCTCTCTCTCTCTCGCCCCTCTCTCTCTCTCTCTCTCGCCCCCCTCTCTCTCTCTCTCTCGCCCCCTCTCTCTCTCTCTCTCTCGCCCCCCCTCTCTCTCTCTCTCGCCCCCCCTCTCTCTCTCTCGCCCCCTCTCTCTCTCTCTCGCCCCCTCTCTCTCTCTCGCCCCCTCTCTCTCTCTCTCGCCCCCCCTCTCTCTCTCTCGCCCCCTCTCTCTCTCTCTCGCCCCCTCTCTCTCTCTCTCGCCCCCTCTCTCTCTCTCTCGCCCCCTCTCTCTCTCTCTCGCCCCCTCTCTCTCTCTCTCGCCCCCTCTCTCTCTCTCTCGCCCCCTCTCTCTCTCTCTCTCGCCCCCTCTCTCTCTCGCCCCCTCTCTCTCTCTCTCTCGCCCCCCCCCTCTCTCTCTCTCTCGCCCCCCCCTCTCTCTCTCTCTCGCCCCCCCTCTCTCTCTCTCTCTCGCCCCCCCTCTCTCTCTCTCTCGCCCCCTCTCTCTCTCTCTCTCGCCCCCTCTCTCTCTCTCTCTCGCCCCCTCTCTCTCTCTCTCGCCCCCTCTCTCTCTCTCTCGCCCCCCTCTCTCTCTCTCGCCCCCCCTCTCTCTCGCCCCCCCCTCTCTCTCTCGCCCCCCCCTCTCTCTCTCGCCCCCCCTCTCTCTCTCTCGCCCCCCCTCTCTCTCTCTCGCCCCCCTCTCTCTCTCGCCCCCCCCTCTCTCTCTCGCCCCCCCTCTCTCTCTCGCCCCCCCTCTCTCTCTCGCCCCCCCTCTCTCTCTCGCCCCCCCTCTCTCTCTCGCCCCCTCTCTCGCCCCCCCCCTCTCTCTCTCTCGTCCCCCCCTCTCTCTCTCTCGCCCCCCCCTCTCTCTCTCGTCTCTCGTCCCCCCCCCCCCAGTAGTCTAAAAGATTTTCTTGATGGGGAAAAACTGACCCTACTCTTATTTTAATCCAGTTACAGCCCATGCATTCAAACATATTAGAAATTAAAATGTTTAAAGTGATACTAAAGGATAACATTTATTTTGGGCTACAATAAAGAGGTTATACTTGCCTACTGTGTGCTACAATATGGTACAGAACAGTCCCCTATTTGACAGTCCCCCGCTGGGGGTCTCTGCTTTTCCCTCAAAGTGCCTTCTTAGCAAGCCAGGTACTATAGATGCACCTGCGCGTGTGCACTCCCAAGTTAGGCCGTATGTGTGCATAAACGCACACAGCGCTGGTAATCCATGCCCCCTCTACTTCCTCCCAGGAGTTTCAATGACAGAAGCAGGAGCCTATAGCTCCCGTTGTTCCCAGTGTCTCCTGTAAGACCAAGCAGGTTAGAGGACCAGTGCTGCATCCGAGACAGCGCTGGAGTGGTGACAGAAGTTAGGTAAGTATTTAGAGCTGGGGTGGGTAGAACAAGTAGTGGTGTGCTCTTCTTCCTTTTTTTTTTTTTTTTTTTACCTTTTAATGCAAAGAATGCATTCGGGTAAAACATGTCTTTACTTTAGAATTACTTTAAATTGGATCTAAAATCTTCAGGTCACACAGTTTTCTTTTTTGGGCACCCTGCCCAAAATCTTTTCTACATTTACACTTTTTGTGATGTAAACAGACATCACCACACATCAGCTGACATTGACTAGTTGTATACAATCTTTGGAACTGATAACACGAAATGTTTATCATGTCCAATGCCAAACACAGGCTAATTCAATTTGTTGCAATAGCAGCTTACATTCATATTCATACTGGGCTTCCCTCTGCATAGATGCTTAAAAAGGATCAGCCTTATTGTGCTAGATAAAAATAAATGTAATTAAAAGAAGACATTAACCCAAGGAGATCTAGCAACCTTGGATCTCTTTTCCAAATAACCCTGGCCTACAGTATTTAATTCCCATTATGACTCTAAATTTGTCATTCTGTCCTACTGCACCCTCATCACTGTTTGGCAGGGTCTGAATCATTTACCTTATTTAGGACAGATTCACACAATGAATCACTCAGAAACACTCTGTGATTCGCTTGCGATTCTGATGCGGTGTGATTTCAGCCCATTCATATGAATGGGCTGAAATAGTGCTGAACCAGGGGCGGACTGACCATTTGGAAACTCGGGCACTGCCCGAGGGCCCGGGGTCAGTAGCGGGCCCCATGAGATGCCTCTGGTACCTTTTTCATAGGCTTTTTTGAGTTTGGGCAAGGACACAGGCCCCATGATCCCCTATTGCCTTGGAGCCCCATGAGTTGTCAGTCCGCCTCTGGCTGAACCCCAACAAAAGTAGTGCATGTACTACTTTACAAAACGCAGCGCAACCAGATTGCATGGTTCCATGTGTGTACCTAGTGTGTACCATGTGATCTGGTGTATGCAAACACACTGTGTTTGTGACCCGTGTTTGGGTTGTCATTAGCATGGCACTGACACCCTCTGCAGATTGCAAGTGCAGTGCATTTTGAATGCAGTGCAGAAAATGACACAATGCAGGTTTCCCTCACCAAATTCTGGTGTGAGCTGACCCTTAATGACTGCCATAAAAAACAAAACTTTATTTGATCCTTGCTTACAGCCATACAAATAACTGTACTACAAGAGTCTTTTTTCCGTAGAGCATTCAAGAGCCACCTGTATTAGTGTTGTATTGCTTTGTTGTTTTTTTTTTTTTTTAATTTAAATATTTATTTTTCATATATAATACATATTTCATCAATTTTCTCATACAAAAATCATTTCCAAATCATTAATTACTTTTCTTACTATCTTTATTCCCATTACCTCCCCACCCCAATCTAATACCCCCTCCCACCTCAAAAATACACCCTACCCCCTTATAAACCCACCCACTCTGCATTATTCTGTTACCTCTTTTCCTAGATAGAATATAGACTATATAAATACTTCCATCTCTCTCACACTGCTACTTCATATATTTCACCATAAATTCTTCCCATTTTCTCCACTTCTTAGAGAATAGCCCCATCTTGTCTTCTTGTATATAATACAATTTCTCCATCCTACATATCTGATTCGTTCTCTCCACCCAATCCTCTACCTTCGGCACCTCTGGTCTATGCCAAAACCTAGGTATCAGACCCTTCGCCGCATTCAGATAGTACCATATACCCGAGTCCTTGTATTTATTTACTGATAGCTCTGTACTATGTAGTAGACACACCTCTGGGTCCAGTCCCATCTTTATCCCAGAGATTGTCTCAATTAATTGAACAATTATCTCCCAGAAACCTTGGATCTTTGGGCACTCCCACCATATATGATATAACATACCTATCTTTCCACATCCCCTCCAGCACTCTAGTGTATTTTCCCCACTCATCTTACACTTATAATTTACCTCCACCTCTCTCATACTTATATTCTCCTGTATTAGTCTATATATTTTCCTTTGTTTGTCTTCATCTATCTCTATTTCCAAATCTCTTTCCCATTTTGCTATATACATTTGCTTTGTGTGTGTGTCTAACTCAGTGAGAATCTCATCACAACGTGTTTCCAACAACCTCTCGAACAGATTCCAATCCTAATGTCAGGAACCATCGCGACGCATGGGTCTACACATGCGTAGGTGTCTGACGAGATGTATAGGTGGCAGGGCACTAGGACCCTGGCGCACCCGTCGTCTGGACAGTACTAGGCAGGCACTGGGACCCAGGCTACGCCTGTCAGGTGCAGGGCGGGCTATTTAAGCTAGCCCTGCACAGATGCTTGTTGCCGAATGGTCTTTGTATCTTGTTACCTGTGTGTGAGTACTTCTGATCTGGATTGTTTTGACCTTGTTGCCTTCTCCCGTCCTGACCCCTTGGCTTGCCTGACTCTGCTCCCGGATGTTCCCGTTTAGATCTGACCTCCTGGTATTGACCCTGCGTGTGACCCGACTGTCCTTTGCCTACCGTTTTGTACCTTACCAATCCTCTAGTTACCGTCCCGGCCTGCATGACTCTGATTTAGCTCATCCATCCATCCACCCCGCAGGGATCACTAGGCTCCCTTACATCAGACTCCTAGCTCTCTGGAGCCCCTGTCAGACTCCTCTACCCCTGTTGGAGATACCTGGTAGTTGCGACCTGGTACCGGAGCGCTCCAAGTCCATCCCCACCATCAGGGGCCCTGGTGAACAAGTGCTCCGGTGCTTAGACTCCGCACGCTGGGGAGGCTATACCGGGGGACTGATAGAGGTGCTGTCAGGCGGTCCCTTACATCTTTCTCAGTCTCAACGGTTTCGGAAGGTTTCTAACAAAGTGTTTTAATTGGTGATATCTCCACTCATCTATTTTAATGAAAAGTTCCCTTTTATCTTTTTTCAAATCCTTAAGTGTTCTGAATTCCTGTCCTTCCATAATATCTCTCAATTGGATATCCTCTTTTTTTTTTAAACCATTTTCCTGTGCTCTCCTCCCTACCTGGAGGGAAATGACACTGTTCAACAGGTAAAAAGTTTTGGGCATAAAATTAGCTAATCTTACATAATTTTGGGGTGCTGAAAATGAAAATGACCCTAAAAAATGGTGATTGGCTCTAGTTTCCATGATATATACACCCATCTAATGACGTAAGCCATTCAAAATTATGATGCAACTTCAGCTGCATATTGCGCAATTGATACTGGTGACCAATAGAAAATTGCATGTATACTGAGATGATGCAATATTAGCCTTTAATTGCATCACTTCACTGCATAAAAGCTGCAGTATCTGTAGCTGATTGTAGTTGGACAGCGTCTTTATATTTCGTTTGCTTATATAGGCTACTCAGTAATGCCTCGAACTTGTGTGAATAAAGCAGATAATTTCTGCTATATCTGCGGTGAAATAACTTTTATCTCACAAAAAAGGAGGATAACAGGAATGATTAAGAAAGCCTACAACTTGTATTTTGGCTGCAAGATAGGAGACCAGGACAAGAGCTGGGCACCACATATATGCTGCAATTCTTGTGGGACGGCACTGGAGCAATGGTTGAATGGAAAAAAGGCATCTATGCCTTTCGCTGTGCCAATGATTTGGAGAGAGCCAACAGATCATGTTAGTAATTGTTATTTTTGTATGGCGCCTCCAATTGTAAAAGGGCTAAATAAGAAGAAAAAGTTATCTGTGCACTATCCAAATATTCCATCGGCAATACGTCCAGTTCCTCATGGAGAGGGGCTACCAATTCCTAAAGCACCAGAATCCTTCGTGGTTGAGTCAAGTGAGGAAGAACCTGAAGCGTGTAGTCACGTGCAGTTGTAAGAGATAGCCCTTTCCTCGAATACAAGAGAAAAGCAACTTAGCTTATGGCTATAATTTTTCTTGGTAATCCTATGCAATATATTATGCCATTTAGGCTTTGTTATGTAGTCAATATTACTTGCTTTATATTTGTGGAAAGACATCTATCTATATAATTATTGTGCATTATGTAGTCATTACGCCTATAGTAGAAAACTTTCCGTTTACAGAAAAACTAGAGCCAATTGACAAATTTCATTGTTATATTTGAACTCAGAATGTGAAATTCATTAAGAAATGGATCCTTTTGTTTCCAAAACTGGCAAAAAATAAAAATTTGTTGAACAGTGTAATCAGTGTTCCTCAGTGATATTAATTGTGAGTTAAAATCCCATTTCATAAGTTTATGCAGTTTATCCCAAACCTTTAAAACATTTAATGTAAAAACACTCGTGGTATCTTTTAGACCTCTAAATTGTGCTGGTGCCCATATAATTTTACTCAAGGTACCTCCACTTAATTCATTCTCAATCTTAACCCACCTTTTCCCCTCCGAGTTATGTGTCCAGTCATAAATTCTCGCTAGAACTGCTGCTCTATAATACCTCTTAATGTCTCGCACTCCCAAACCTCCCTTCTCCTTATTTCTACTCAACAAGTCATGTGATATTCTTGGTTTTTTATTTTTCCATATATATCTTGTTAACATCCTTTTTATTACTTTAAAAAAAACCTCTGGGATTTTGACTGGAATCATCTGGAATTTATATAGGATTTTTGGTACAATTATCATTTTTATCATGTTTATACGCCCTATTCAAGATGGATTGCCTCCTCCCTATCTCCTTAATTCCTCTTTGATCTCATTTAAGAGTGGGATATAGTTTAATTTATACAAGTTTGTATATGAAGCAGAAAGTTTAACCCCCAAATACTTTCTCTCTCTATTTTTCCATATAAAAGGGAATTCTTTTTGTATTTTTTTCTTTTTCACTATTTGGAAGATTTACATTTAGGATCTCAGTTTTTGTTGGATTGATTTTCAAATTTGATAATTCCCAATAATCCTTTAAGCTCTTCATTAAATTTGGGAGTGTTATCCTAGGATTTCCCACATAGAACAGCTCATCTGCAAAGGCAGCCACTTTATGTTCAACTCCTCCTATCTGCACTCCTTTTATATCTATATTCTTCCTAATTGTTGCCAATAAAGGTTCCAACGACAATACATACAATAATGGGGACAGTGGACATCCCTGTCTAGTTCCATTTGACATCCCAATAGGTTCCGACCTCTCTCCATTAACCATGATAACCGCTGATGGCTCTCTATACAACTTTCCTATCCACTTTCTCATTCTTGCTCCCATTCCTAGACTCTCCAGAGTATCTATCATAAAGCTCCAATCTACTCTATCAAATGCCTTTTCAGCATCGATCGAAAGCACTACTACCGGGGTTTTCCCCTTCCTAGCTTTCTGGATAAGCAACAGAGTTCTCAACCCATTATCTCTACCCTCCCTCCCTGGAACAAATCCTACCTGATCCCCCTGGATCCATTCTGGCATTAAGTCTTTTAGCCTATTTGCTAGAACCTTTGCGTATAGCTTAGTGCAATGGTTCTTAACCTTGTTGGAGGTACTGAACCCCACCAGTTTCATATGCGCATTCACCGAACCCTTCTTAATTGGAAAAATAAAATATGATTTTTAAAATTCAAAACATAAGTATATATTTATACATAGGTGCACAAAATGAACAAAACCGTTAAGAACAAAGAACGAAACCATTAAAACATGATTTTCACACAAAAACATAATAATGAATATTTACTGCACGAATCATATGAGTCGGGTGTGGGTCTTCACCTCTGCCGAACCCGCGAGACTGACTCACTGAACCCCTGGGGTTCGATCGAACCCAGGTTAAGAACCACTGGCTTAGTGTCTATGTTCAAAAGTGATATCGGTCTATAGCTAGAGCACTGAGAAACATCCTTCCCTTCCTTTTGTATCAGCACCACATGGGCCTGTAAAGATTCCAGTCTCATCTCCATCTCTCCTCCCAGGGCATTTATATATTTCTTCAATTTAGGTAGTAACAAGTCACTGTATTTTTTATAGTACCTCACTGTATAACCATCTGGGCCTGGGCTTTTCCCCGTCATGGTACTTTTTAATGCTCTTATTATTTCCTCTTGCGTAATTTCCAAGTCAAGGGAATTCAGTTGATCCTCATTTAGCTTTGGTAGTCCTGCATTTTTTAAATATTCCCTTCTTTTTTCTCTTCTCTCATTTCCACTTATATTTACTGGATCTTGGGAGGCAATATTATACAGCTTACTATAGTATTCTTTGAACACCTTAACAATCTCTTTAGTAGAATAAACCATTTCCCCCTTGGGGTTTTTTATTTTCTCTATATAGTTCCTGTTTTTCTTTTCCCTCAAGGCTCTCATTAAATATTTTCCTGGTCTGTCTCCCCATCTAGATCTCTCACTTGCAACTTTGTTAAAAACTCTTCTCCTCCTCCATCAGTAGCTCTAGTTCTTCTTTCTTTATTACCTTCTGTCTTATCTCTTCTGTTCTTTTATTTTTATGTATCTGCTCCAAATCAAATATTTCTTTTAACAGCCCAGTAAGTTTCTCTCTTCTTTCCCTTTTCTTTTTTGCCCCGGACGCAATCAATATAACTCTTATATAGGCCTTATGGGACTCCAACACTGTAGCCACCGACACCTCCCCTGTCTCATTCTCCTGAAAAAATCTTTCGATCTCTTCTCTAATTTTCTGATCCACCTCCAGATCCAGGAGAAGAGCCTCGTTCAACTTCCATCCTATCCCACCTGTCTATCGTCCTCCCCACCTCACTTTCAGTGTAACAGGGGCATGATCTTAAAGAGACATCGCCTCTATATCTACTTTATCTACCATTTCTATAAGTTGATGATCTACCAATATATAGTCCAATCTGGAATACATCTCGTGTGCTTTAGAGAAGAAAGTATAGTCTCTCTCTTTTCCATGGATCACTCTCCAAATATCCACCAGTTGACACTCATGTATCACCCCTTTCAGGATTCTCAGAGCTCTACCTCCCTCTCGCACGGAAGAGGTCGTATCCATTTGTGGGTCCATACAAAAATTCAAATCCCCTGCCACTATCAAGCGTCTCTTCTTAAAGGCCATCAGTTTTCTCAAGACTCCCTTCAGATAAACTTCTGGTCTTTTATTTGGGCAATAGATATTCACAATTGTACATTCCTGCTCTTGTAGTCTACCCTTCAAAAACAAAAATCTCCCCTCAGGATCTACCTCTCTCTCTTCTATCTCCAGCCTTATGTTTTTTGCAAACCCTATTGCTACTCCCTCCGCTCTCTTGATTGGGGAATCCGCATAAAACCATGTTGGGTAATTTCTAGAGTGCAACTTTATATTTGTCTTTAATCTCAAGGTGTGTCTCCTGCAAGAATACCACCAAAGCCTCTCTCTGCTGTAGCTCCTTGAATAGTTTAAATCTCTTCCCAGGACAGTTCAATCCCTTTACGTTATATGTTATAAATCGTAAATCTTCCATACGTCTTGTATCCCTAATTTTTTTTTTTTTCCCCCTTCTATCATGCAGAGTGTTGTCCCTAAAGCCCCTCCCACCCCCTCTTCTTTCTAACCGTGTCCCACCTCCCCCCTCCCAATAATCCCCTCAACCCCTCTCCCTCCCCTCTCCACCCCCCACCTCCCTCCCTCCCTTTTTAGGCCTTTAATTTGCCTATCAATCATTGTGGCGATAAGTCCACCTTTGATTTAATCCTTAGGGCTTCACTCCTCCCAAGGGCGGCTTCGCCTCTATCCAAATCCCCCATTGGCCCCCACTTTCTGCAAAGACATCTCAAAAAAGAGAAAAAAAGGAGATAGGCCGGGCAGGTGAGGGGAGAAGAGGAAGGCGAGAGAGGAAAAAAAAAACTCTCTCCCCCTCTCTCCTCCTCCCCCCCCCTCTGTTTTTTCATCTGTTCTAGCAAAGGTCTCAGAGCTCTCCTCCTCCACAAAGTCTCTGGTGATAAATCCGCATATATCTGAATATTTATTTATCCATACTTGAATACAGGTTTTCCCTTAATTTTCCTCCAGATTTTTTCTTTTTCCTGAAGATCATAAAATTTCACCAGTATATCTCTCGGCCTTTCCTTCCCAAGATGGGGTTTCCCTTTTCTAAAAATTCCTTCTATTTTAGTCCTTTCCATATCAGAATTTTCCATTATAGAGTTTAATATTTTGCAAGTCACCTCATACAGTATTTCTCCTTTTGGGCTTTGTGGAACCCCTCGTATCCTGATATTTCTCCTCCTTTCTCTGTTCTCTTGCATTTCCGCCTTATACAGCAATTTTTCCTGAGTTTTCCCCATATTATCTTCTTTTCTAATTCGGATATAATCTGGGTCTGATTTTTAACTTTCTGCTCCGTTTCTTCCACTCTTACCAACAGCTGCCTCCAGATCATTCCGAATATTTACCATTTCTTGCTTTATTCTCTCTAGTTCTTTGAACATTTCTGCCATCTCTTTTTTGTTTGGTATTTGTAAATCTTTTTCACGCTCTATATTTTCTGATATTTGCTGATTACAGATCCAGTGACTGTCTGGAACTATTTTGCGGACTAGGGACTTTCTCCTTTTTCATTTCTACTCTGAGGCCTTTCTGGGGTCACGTTTCCCTGAGACGTATATTTTTTGATTGTGCCAGTTTGGGTCCCTTTAAGCCCACTCCCCTTTGCACTTTTATTTTTCATTTCTTCTGTGACTTTTACCTTTTTTTTTTTTTTCCTCTGGAAACTCGTCGTTAAAGAAAGACAGCCGTTGACATGCAAGTCCCAGCCCTGTCTATTCACCTTTTCTTTTAGCCCTTTCCTTCCCCAATCTTCTTCTCAGTCTTTCTATTCTTCTGGGAGTCCCCCCTATTTCTCTCACATTCTGCTTCCCCACCAGCTCAATACAAGATTTATGCATAAAGCCATAGCCAGTCTCACTTGCCCCTTCGCATTTCTCTTCCTGTGAGATGGCATCGGGCTCTCTTCTTCAGTCCATACAGTAGATCAGCCTTTCTTCTTTTCCTCAGGGGGGCTCCACATGGTGCCGCTGGGAGTTGTAGTGCTGGGGGGGCAAGGGAACGCTGGGAGTTGTGGTTCAGGGGGGGTGTGGAGCACTGAGAGTTTGGAATGCTGGGGGTTGTGGTACAGAGGGCTATGGAAACATTGGGATCTATGGTGGAGGGGGGCTGGGCCACTGTAAATTGCTGTGGAGGAGTCTGCTGTCCAGAGGGCTGCAATCTCCTCTGCCCTCTCTCCCCCCAACCACTCCGTCTCTCTCCTCTCCGCAGCTCTCTCTCCCAGCTCTAAGCTAGCTGGGCGGCAGGCGGCTCAGCTTCTCTCCCTCCACTTGTCAGACGCCGGCCGGCTTCCTCGCCTCCCAGCAGTGCATTGCGGCCAGCTACACACTCGAGCTGCGCCCCCTCACTCCTCGGCATCCAGTCACGGCTTCCCTGCAGAGCTGCCCTCCAGCTGATCTCCGGTTTCCAAGTCCCCTTTACCACGGGCCCCCACTCGTCCCAGGGTACCCGCTAAACAGGGGTGAGTCTTCTCCTGTTAATCTTTCTCCATACCTGTTGGAGCTTGGGGGCCTGGAGGGGATCGGATAGAGGAGGCTGAGCCGAGAGTTCCTACCTCGAACTCTCCTCGGCCGCCATAGTCAGGCTCCGCCCAATGCCACCTGCTTTGTTCTTTTGATACCTTTTCAATAAAATAAATAAATGAAGCAAAATCACTCTGTCCAAACATTTTTTCCTGAAGACTTATCCTATTCTTTTGGACCAAGTATTTTTCCAGGCAGAGTTCAGCTTACAACTTCCTCCTTTTCAGAAGCTTCCTGTAAGTATTCTTTGAGAATTGAGCCAAGTGTTGGACAAAATGGGATAATTACGCTTAAGCAAGGTAGTCCATTTAAAATCAGGATAGTTGGGAGCTATGCCAAAATATTTCTCTCTCCTATATTGGCAAGTGGTTTTCTGTAATCTAGGGAGTAATGAAGAAAGCCTTAGGGAGAATATACAGCTTGTTTGCAGTTTGTTATATGAAATAATTCATTTTTAGCAGTCCTAAAACCTACAAGTCTGCAATTCCTAAAGCACATGTTTTATATGACCTGAAATTGGTACAGTATTTGTATATGTATACCCAATATAAGTTTAAACTGTTCTAATTTTCATTTTAAAAGGAAACATATGAGAAATGTACAGCTGCATTTAATGTCTCCTGATGAAATAAAGGGCATGCAACAAAAGAAAAATCATTCCCTCGTATCCACATTACGCTTCATTCCAAAAAAAAATGGATTGCGCCCCATAGCAAAAATATATTCTTCTTTGGAGTTGCAGCCGAGGAAGGAAACTGTGCAGAAGAAGGTAATCTGCTTGCATGTTCATTATAAACTGTCACTTTGTTATGCTGTAATTATGCTGGTGGTACTGTAACTATTTTTGCTTGGGACGTGTTACTGTAATTTGTTATTCTAAGGCCTAGAGTCACTTGCTGTATATCAGGTGCAGCATTTTATTAATAACTTTATCTTCCATTGATTCCTAAGTTTGCTCAAGCAGCTCCACTTAAAACCTAACTCCAGTTTCACTAGACATACTTCTTGCTGTGATCTACTTTGTCCACACCACTCCAACCACTTGCTGCTCTGTCACAGTATGTTTAATGCGGTGGGGTGGCACATGCAGGCTCAGTTATGTATACTTGCATGATTGAGCCTGCTGCGGTTTAGGAGCTTGCAGTGTGCCCCTCCTGTGACCGCTGTGTTCACCAGACATAGTGGATTGCTGTTACTGATCATTATATTTGGTCATAGTGATCACATAACAGTGTTAACAACCTGTCATGAATGGCTTTCCATTCATGAGCAGCTTGCTTACTGTTTGTGATCTGTGATTAGCCCACAGCAATCACATGGTATCTATACCATGCGAGTTGCTTAGCCAAACACAGAGCATAATCAAAAGCAAACTGTTCATAATTTGGGAAACCTGATCACCCCTTAGAGTAGTACAGTGTAAAAAAAAAAAAGTAAAAAAAATTGATTAAAACATTTACATGTATTTATTCATGTTACGTACTGTCATCAGTCAGTACCAGGGGATCACCCCACACCAGTTGTGACGACTGTGCTGCACTGGTGGCCGTATGTAAAGAAAAAAAAAATTGTGAAAACAAATTACAACTTCAAAAACTTGCCATGCCTCTTACTAAATAACTGACTATCTACTTTCCAAAATGGAGTAATTCGGGTGTTAATTGTACTGGCCTGGCTTTGTAGGGCCTCAGAAATTGAGAGACTGTCAGTACGTAAGAATTGGTAAATTTTCGAATTAAAAAAAAAATAAAAATATATATATATATATATATATACAGTGTATGTGTGTATATATATGTGTGTGTATGTATGTATGTATGTGTATATATATATATATATATATATATATATATATATATACATATACATACATATACAGTGTGTGTGTGTGTGTGTGTGTGTGTGTGTGTGTATATATATATATATATATATATATATATATATATATATATATATATATATATACACACACTGTGGATGTAGGTACAGTTAGGTCCATATATATTTGGACACACAGGCACAATTTTTTTGTGTTTTTTTTGTTTTTTTCAGGTATTTACCAAAACATATTCAAGCTATAGTTATAATGGATATAGGCTGAAAGTGCACACTCTCAGGTTTAATTTGGGGATATGTACATCCAAATAAGAGGAAGGGTTTAGGAATTACAGCTCTTAAAATTAGCCATCCCCCCTCTTTTAAGGGCCAAAAGTAATTGGACAGTTGAATCAAAAGCTGTTTCATGGCCAGGTGTGGGCTACTCCTTCGTTATTTCTTCATCAATTAAGCAGGTAAAGGACTGGAGTTGATTCTAAGTGTGGTATTTGCATTTGGAATTTATTGCTGTGAACCTACATCATGTGCTCAAAGGAGCTGTCCATGCAAGTGAAACAGGCCCTTGTAAGGCTTCAAAAATGACACAAATTTATCAGAGAGAGAGCAGCAACATTGGGAGTGGCCAAATCAACAGTTTGGTACATTCTGAGGAAAGAAGAATCCACTGATGAGCTCAGCAACATACAAAGGCAAGGATGTCCATGGAAGACAACAGTGGTGGATGATCGCTGGATTGTCTGTATGGTAAAGAAAAACCCATTCACAACATCCAGACAAGTGACAACGCTCTCCAGGAGGGAGGCGTGTCATTGTACAAGTCTGCAATCAAGAGAAGACTTCACGAGAGCAAATACAGAGAGTTCACCAGAAAGTGCAAACCATTCATAAGCCTGAAGAATAGAAAAGGCAGATTAGACTTTGCGAAAAAAAAAATCTAAAAAAGCCAGACCAGTTCTGGAAAAGCATTATTTGGGCGGATTAAACTAAGATTAATCTGTACCAGAATAACGGGAAGAAAAAAGTGTGGAGAAGGCTTGGAACAGCTCATGTTGCAAAGCACACAACGTCATCTGTAAAACATGGTGGCGGCAGTGTGATGGCATGGGCAAGCATGGCTTCCAGTGGCACTGGGTTATTCGTGTTTATTGATGTGACAGAAGACAAACAGCCAGATGAATTCTGCAGTGTTTAGAGATACACTCAGCCCAGATTCAGCCAAATGCAGCAAAGTTGATTGGACGGCGCTTCCCAGTACAGATGGACAATGATCCAAAACACACTGCAAAAGCAACCCAGGAGCTTTTGAAAGAAAAGTGGAATATTCTGCAATGACCAAGTCAGTCACCTGATCTCAACCCAACTGAGCATGCATTTCACTTGCTGAAGGCAAAACTAAAGGCAGAAAGACCCACAAAGAAAGAACTGAAGACAGCTGCAGTTAGAGCCTGGCAAAGAATCAGAAAGGAGGAAGCACAGTCTTTGGTAATGTCCATGGGTTCCAGACTTCAGGTAGTCATAGCCAGTAAAGGATTCTCAACACAATATGAAAAATGAACATTTTATTTGATTATATTTTATCCAATTACTTTTGGTCCCTTGAAAAAGGGGGGATGGCTACTCTTAAGAGCTATAATTCCTATACCCTTCCTCCAATTTGGATATATTAAACTTGACAGTGTGCACTTTAAGCCCATATCCATTATATAGCTGCAGCTTGACTACGTTTTGGTAAATACCTGAAACTAAAATTGTGCCTGTGTCCAAATATATAGTGTGTGTGAACTGTAGCTCCCCAGTGCCGGAAGCCCTCATGCAGCCCCAGACCATGACACTCCCACCACCATGCTTGACTGTAGGCAAGACAAAGTAGTCTTTGTACTCCTCCCCTGGTTGCCGCCACACAAACTTGACAGCATCTGAATCAAATAAGTTTATCTTGGTCTCATCAGACCACAGGACATGGTTCCAGTAATCCTCTTGTATTCTTGTGCATCATCTTTCTACGAGGCTTCCTTCTGGGATGACATCCATGCAGACCAATTTCATACAGTGTGCGGCGTATGGTCTGAGCACTGACAGGCTGACCCCCCACCTCTTCAACCTCTGCAGCAATGCTGATAGTACTCATACATCTATTTCCCAAAGACAACCTCTGGATATGACACTGAGCATGTGCACTCAACTTCTTTGGTCGACCATGGTGAGGCCTGTTCTGAGTGGAACCTGTCCTGTTAAACTGCTGAATGCTTTTGGACATCATGCTGCAGCTCAGTTTCAGGGTCTTGGCAATCTTCTTATAGCCCAGGCCATCTTTTATGTAGAGCAACATTTTTTTTTTTTTTTGTCAGATACTCAGATCTTTGCCATGAGGTGCCATGTTGAACTTTCAGTGACCAGTATGAGAGAGTGAGAGCGATAACACCAAATTTAACACACCTGCTCCCCATTCACACCTGATACCTTGTAACACGAACGAGTCATGTGACACTGGGGAGAGAAAAGGGCTAATTGGGCCCAATTTGGACATTTTCACTTAGAGGTGTACTCACTTTTGTTGCCAGTGGTTTAGACATTAATGGCTGTGTGTTGAGTTATTTTGAGGGGACAGCAAATTTTCACTGTTATACAAGCTGTACACTCACTACTTTACATTGTAACGAAGTGTCATTTCTTCACTGTTGTCACATGAAAAGATAAAATAAAATATTTACAAAAATGTGAGGGGTGTACTCACTTCTGTGAGATAGTGTGTGTATGTGTGTTTGTATATACATACAGTCAGTGCTCAGCATAAATGAGTACACCCCTTTTTGAAAAGTAAGATTTCAATCAATATCTCAATGAACGTGAGAACAATTTCCAAGATTTTGACTAAACTGAGTGTTCTGGAACATTTTGTTTTGCTCATTACATGAAAGTAAGGTTAATAATATAACATTGATTTCAAAACCTTCAGTTTTACTCAAATTAGTTGATGCAAAAATGAATACAAACCACAACAAAAACTACATCTAATATTTTGTATGACCTTGCATGATTTGTAAGGTCCGCACAAAGTCTTCTAAGCATGGAATGAATACGTTGGTGACATATTGCAACATCTATCTTTTTCCATTCTTCAAGAATGACCTCTTTTAGAGTCTTGAAGCTGGGTGGAGAGCGATGCTCAACTTGTCTCTTCAGAATTCCCCATAGGTGTTCAATTGAGTTCAGATCAGGAGACATACATACCACTGAATCTCTTTCACCCTGTTCTTTTTCATAAATGCAACAGTGGCCTTAGATGTTTGTTTTGGATCATTATCATGTTGGAAAGGTGCACAATAACCAAGGGCACGGAGTGATGGTAGCATACATCAATACAGAGCAGTACATCTGTGAATTCTTGATACCATCAATGAAATGCAGCTCCCCGACACCAGCAACACTCTTGCAGCCCCACAGAAGGACACTGCTACCACCATATTTCACTGTAGGCACTATGCATTTTTCTTTGTATTCCTCACCTTTGCAATGCCACACAGGTTTGAAGCCATCAGTCCCAAAAACATTTATCTTGGTCTCATCACTCCAGAGTGCAGAGTCCCAGTAGTTTTCTTTTTCAGCATGGGCCCTGGCAAATTCTAGCTGGGCTTTTTTGTGCATGGACTTAAGGAGAGGCTTCCTTCCTGGACAACACCCATGCATGCCATTCCTCTGCAGTGTACACCGTATTGTATCACGGGAAACAATCACCCCAGTTTGGCTTTCTACTTCTTTAGCTAGCTGCAGTGATCTTGCATGGCGATTTTCTTCAACCCTTCTCGTCAGAAGGTGTTAACTTCTGTGGATGGCCTGGATGTCTCTGTGAGATGGTTGAAGTTCCATCATTGTTAAATTTTTGTATCACTTTTAAAAGTAGAAACAAAGGCGTGAAGGACTTTAAAGGTGCTGAAATACCCTCAGGATGAAAACAACTTTGACACACTGTAACTTATAAAATAAGTTTTTATTACACATATTAAAATAGTACATTCACACCCTCCCAGAAAATCAGATAAGGAAGTGAGCCTGTCAGTACAGTGTATCACATATCACACTATCCCTATGTTGACAGTACCAGACCATGATCTATAGGTCACCAGTATAACTAGCATAAAACAGGGATGGTGATATGATGGTAAATCCCAGCGCATTTTGCCAAATTGGTTTCTTCAGGGGTTCAAAGGAAATGAATACTGTGGATACAGAAGGGATCTAGATACAATATATACAGAGAACTGATTCATTAGTTTCACATCAAGAACTGAATAACATAGTTAAACCCTGTTATAACTGACATAAATCTAAACAATTATAATTGTAATACTGTGAATTACCAATACCGGTCACTTAGGCGGGACATAGCAAAATTGTTTAATATACCTCCAAGTCATACAGACAATTGTCCCACAAGGAATTAGCAAAATTAGTATATAACTTGATAAATGTCAAAAAGATGTTCCAGAATATTGGTCCACCTTTAATGGGAGGCAAAAGACCAAATTCAAGTAGGTTATATAGCTCTGTAATAAAACAAAGGGGCATATCCACTCAAAACCGGTTCCAATCAGTACAACATGACCGTTCACTACACTTTCAGAATTGCATGCCACCTACCTCCCAAAGATCAGCATCACTTTGAAATCATGTCCCATCCTGGATTATATAGGGGGCAAACAAGGTTCCTCCTCCCCTGATGGCCAACCAAGCATAATAATGTGCACGTTCCCTTTTAACTTAAATGCTATAATTAAAAGTGTCTGTGCTCCTAACGCTTCCTAAAATATCTTGTATACATGCATTTAAGAATGTGTAACTGCATGTAATCCTGTGCAAAATACAAGAAATCTTTTTGCACAAAAGTCCTTGATACAAAACTGCCGAAAGCTGTGAATGTACCAATTCCACCAACATATAATGTGCAAATATAAACAATTCTGTGCAAAATACTAAAAATATTTGTGCAAAGTCCTATGCAGCAGTGCTATGTGCAGTTCTCTTGTGCAATTTTCAGTAACTTCAGTGTGTCACCTTCAATCAATCTTGTGTGAATCCTTCCCCAGTTCTCAGTGAACTCACCAAAAATAAAGTCCCTTAAGATTGATGGGTCATACTTGTGCATATCCAGATCTTAAAAAAACAAAATTTCCTCATTGTTTTTACATGAAATCAAGAGAGGATAAGAAGAACACATTGCATAATTCTGTTTATTAAAACACATTAAAAGCAAGTAACACCAACCCACTCCAATCCAAATTTGGTAGTATTATCCCAGCAATAACATTAAAGCTTATGTAGTTTGAGAACACAGCTCAACCTGCTCTGTGCTGGGTGCAAATGGCTGTTCTCAAACTGAGATCACGTCATATGCCTGTAGAGGCACCAAGCCTCTTAAAAAATACCTTGGGGTGTTTACGCTACAAAATGTTGTCATTTTGTTATGGGTGTTTCTATTATCCTGGAACTCTAGAGCTTCCAGACATGTGATAGGGAGTCAGTAAATTAGATGTCTAATTTATGCCCCTTGAAGGTGCTCTGTGTAGATAGGTTGCAAAAAAGTCTCATGTGGTGTTTCCCATACCTGGAGGGAAAAGAAAAGACTGTTTTAGGTTGTAACTTCCAAAATGTGTGTGAGGATAATCTTATTAATTTTCGTGTGTGTGCGTGTATAAAAAAAAAAATACAATTTTGTTTTCTTTTTCTAAATATTTGTGTAAAAAAACAAAACAAAAAAAAAACCTCATACCACCTCTAATGAAATATGTCGGAAGGTCTGTTTTGTAAAATGACTGGGGCTTAGACTCCGCGCCCTGGGGAATCCTGTTCTGTGGGTCACTAGAGATCCCGCTGGGCGGTGCCTGACAGTACCTTACGGCCTGCCTGACCATTCCACCCCTCCAGCCTGACTACGCCTGTGTTCCAGAAGCCTGCTGTTTCCCTGTGTCAGTCCACACATCTCTGGTCATACCCGGATCCCTGACAGATTGTTTGGGAGGAATTGGGCTAAATATCCCGCAAACTATCAGAAGATTTACAGAAGAACTTACAAATGTGGGTGAGAGGGCTGCCCTTCTAGAACACAGAATGGATGATGTTACTACTGTTTTGGATGGCCATGAAGAAAGTCTACAAGCAGAAGTACATACTTTTAAGAATCAGCTAGAAGAGGTAGGAAATAGAGCTCGTCGCATTAGGAGCCTGCCTGAGACAGTTACAGATCTTCATGGCTCTGTAATCCCTGATGTTCTGGTCGAACGCTTGGAGATGGATAGGATACACAGAGCCTTGGGCTGCAGATCACCTGAAGGCCCGCCTCGGGACATTTTAAAATTCCACTACTATCGAACGAAAGAACAGGTGATGCGAATAGCGAGGGAAATGAAGACTCTTTCGTTTCAGAGTCACCCCTATCAGCTTTACTCTGACCTCTCCCAAACCACTATCTTGAAAAGGAGGTCTATGAAGCCATATCTCTATATTCTTCAAGACAACCACATTTGTTATCGTTGGGGGTTCCCCTTCAGATTGTCCTTTTATGTATAAGGGGTTTCAGTATGATGCCTTTAACCCATCAGATCTTAAGCGTTGTTTGTCGGAACTAATGTTTTTCGGAATTCATCAGCGCATCTACCTCGCCTACTCCGCAGTCAGAACAAGTCTTCAACCCAAGCAGCTGATAAAAGAGCCAATGGCCTGGCTCCACTCTCAGAACTTTCAATCAGTTGGAACGGGCTGACCTGCATGTGCTTTTATTGTTGGCTCATTTTTCCTTTTGCCGTCCCAGTAGCCTCTTTTTGAGAATTTGACGGCTAGGTGGACCTCTCTTTTTTGCTCTTGTGTATGAGAGGGGTGCATGGGGGAGGGACTGGTGGCCTGTGGAGGCTTGTTTTTTCCTGTGTGTGTATGTGGGGGGGTTCCCTCCACACCCAGATAAAGGTTCTCAATTGGGGAAGTTCGGGTGATGCTGTGTTGCTATGCTATGTTGTTTTATCTGTTTGGGGAGCCTCTGTCGATGGTTGCATTGTGCCCAATTGGGTATGCGCCAGTTGACTTTTGGCCCACCCTGGGGGAGATGGCAGGCTCACGGTCTCGGCCTGACAGCATAGTCCTCTACCTTGGTTATGAGTGGCTAGCTCTTCCGAGCAGGTGACTCTTCCCGCTTATTGTTACCAGGTGAGATGTTACCCCACCCATTCATCTGCACATTGTTTGCTGTATGTGCTTATGACTGGGCATTTTGGTTTGACCCCTTTACTTTATGCCTATCTTTGACAAGACATTGCAATTTTTACTCTGTTGGTGTCTCCTTGTTTCATCCCTATGTGCCTGGTTTCCATGTATGCGACTGTCTTCCTCCTCTTCTGGGGTGTCCGGGGTGCTACATGCTACCCTCTTTTGTTCCCTGATGTTGGGTATGGTTTTTTGTGCCCTGTGGGTTCCACAAGATGCACGAGGTACATGGCTTTTGTCCTTTGTGGCATTCTATGGGTGTTTTTCGCGTTTCTTTTGTTTTATGGCACTCCCATCTGTCTTAGGAGTTTTTTCCTCTTCTTTTTTGGTTCCCCCCGTCTTGGTGGTAACCCTTTTTATTATCTTTCTTCTCTTCCTTTTTTCCTGTTTGCCTTGGAGGGGGGGATACATTCTTGGGGCACCCCCTTGGTTGAGTTATTTTTGTCTGATGTCATGACTTGGTTGTCACTTAGTGTTCAAGGTTTGAACTAGCTGCAGAAACGGACTAAAGTTGCTAGTTATCTTCATTCTTCCGAAATCGATAGTTTGTCTGCAGCAGACTCACCTGACCTCCCCTTATGATCCCCGTTTTTTTAGATGCTCGTTACGCCAAGGTCTTCTTTGCTTCAGCCCCTGTTAAGAAGAGGGGGGTTCTTTTGGCAATCCACAAACCATTGCGGGAACACTCTGGACCTTGTTTTAACTCATCTCTGCACACAACCTCATAAACACCCCTTTCCCTCTCTCTGACCACAACCTCATTACGTTCTCCGTCTCCCCGTCCTCAAACACCTCAAACATCAAACCATCACCAGCCATAACCTCCGCAACCTGAACCCTGCCCCTCTCCAGTCTGCAGCTGACCGACTTTGACAATATCCTTCCACTGTCCTGCCCTGACCTGGCCACTACTGCGTATAACAACTCGCTCTCAGCCGCCCTAGACTCCTTAGCACCCCTATCCACACGCAGCATTAGACCCCGATCGCTTCAACCCTGGCAGAACGACTACACCAAGAATCTTAAATGACGCAGTCATGCGCTGGAGCGATTACGGCGCAAAACCAGATCCCAACAAGCGTTCACCCTATGCAAAACTGCCTTCCTCACCTACACCTCCTCCCTCCACGCTGCCAAACAAGCCTACTTGGTAACCATCAATACCCTCTCCTCCAGTCCTCGCCGACTGACTCCACTTTTACCTCCCTACTTTCTCCCCCCCTCCTCCACCCTGTACCTCACTCACCACCCACGAGATTGCTAACCACTTCGAAAACAAGATCGACGCAATCCGTAGGGACATTGCCAATGCTCAGGCTTCCACCCCACCTAGCCTCCCTCCCATGATAACCCCCTCAACACTCGGCCTCCTCTGACCTCGCAACTGCCCAGACCCCCACCCAACATCCTGCACGCTAAAACCCCCCCAACACTCCACTCCTTTGACCTTGCTACCACTGAAGAGGTCACTAAGGTCTTCGAAGCCCGCCTCACCACTTGCCCCCTTGACCCTGTCCCCACACAACTCCTACGGTCACCCTCCTTCTCCATCCTACGCTCCCTCACCCACATCTTCAATCTCTCCCTCTCTGCTGGCGCATTCCCCCCCTCCCTAAAGCACGTGCACATCACCCCCATACTCAAAAAACCCTCCCTGGACCCCACCAACCTGAACAACCTTAGACCCATCTCCTTGCTGCCGTTTACATCCAAACTCCTCGAGCGCTTAGTCTATAATCGCCTAAGCTCCCACCTCAATGACAACAACCTCCTTGATCCCCTACAGTCTGGCTTCCGTCCCCTACACTCCACCGAAACCGCCTTACTCAAACTCACCAACGACCTAACCGCCAAAGCTAATGGCCACTACTCAGTCCTCCTACTCCTTGACCTCTCCGCGGCCTTCGACACAGTTGACCACCCCCTCCTCCTTAAAAAAACTACACTCCCTCAGCATGAGAGACTCCGCTCTCTCCTGGCTCTCCTATCTATCCCAGTGCTCCTTCAGCGTTACCTATAATGCTGCCACCTCCCCCTCTCTCCCCCTCTCTGTTGGGGTCCCCCAAGGCTCTGTTCTCGGGCCCCTTCTCTTCTCCATCTACACTTCCTCCCTTGGCCAACTGATACACTCCCACGGCTTCATCTACCACCTCTACGCCGATGACACGCAAATCTACCTCTCTACCCCTTGCCTCACCCCTTCAGTCTCCGCCCGAATCGCCTGCCTACTGAACGACATATCAGACTGGATGTCACTCCACTTCCTCAAATTAAACCTTTCCAAAACTGAGCTCCTAGTTTTCCCCCCAGACCGTGCCCCCCCCCCCCCCCACCTCTCCATCACGACCAAAAACGCCACCATCAGTCCCACCCCGCAAGCCAAAGTTCTAGGTGTCACTCTAGACTCCAATCTATCCTTCCAGCCCCATGTCCAATCACTGGCAAATTCATGCAGGCTCCACCTCCGCAACATCTCCAAAATACGCTCGTTCCTAACCCCAGACACTACTAAACAACTCATTCACTCCCTTATCTCACGACTTGACTACTGCAACTCCCTCCTCTCCGGCCTACCCCAACACAGGCTACCCCCGCTTCAGTCTATCCTGAACTCAGCGGCCAGACTCATCCACCTTACCAACCGCTTCGTATCCGCCATCCCCCTCTGTCATTCCCTCCACTGGCTTCCGATTGCCCAACGTATAAAATTCAAACTACTAACACTGACGTACAAAGCTATTCATAATACTGCCCCAAACTACCTCACCGACCTGATAGCCAAATACCACCCAACGCGTCCTCTTCGTTCCTCACAAGACCTACTCTCCAGTTCCCTGGTCTCCTCCTCCCATGCCCGACTCCAGGACTTCTCTAGGTCTTCCCCATCCTCTGGAACTCACTACCCCAATCCATCAGACTGTCATCTACCCTCCTCACCTTTAGGCGCACCCTGAAAACCCATCTCTTCAGGGAAGCCTATCCCGCCCTCACCTAACAGCCGATCTCCTCCTGCCACTCTATCCCCCACAGCCATTTCCTCCTGTACCACTATTCCCTCCCTCCTAGATTGTAAGCTCCAAGGAGCAGGGCCCTCGAACCCCTCGTGTATTGTTACTGTATTGTCCCATGTACTGTCCCCCACTATAATGTACAGTGCTGAGCAAACTTTTTGGCGCTATATAAATACTGTATAATAGCCGTTTCAAGAGCACAAACTAATTGCAGACCCCCAAGACCGTTATTTGATAGTTGTTGGGATCCTACAAGATGTGGAGGTCACAATTTGTACATCCTATGCCCCCAGTCAGAGACACTTTTTTTTTTTTTTTTGCGCACCTCTTGACGGTTCTCCAGACCCATCAGAAAGGCCATCTCATGCTGTCGGGCGACTCCAATTTTGTCCTTAACCCTAAACTAGCTAAATCACCTGTGGGCTCAGTGGCCTCCTCTCCACTCTCTGTGGAGTTTGGCCAAATGCTTAGTTCCCATAATCTGGTCGATGCCTGGTGGGAATTGCATCCTACCTCTAGGGATTTTTTTTTTTTTTTTCTAATCCACACTCTAGCCATTCTCATATTGATCACGTTTTTGTGGCTCCTTTTCTTCTGCATTTACTCTCAATAAGAATTCCTACTGTTCCTTGGTCAGACCATGATCCCATTGTCACGCAGTGTTCAGTTCCTTCTCCGTGTCCACGAGCTCCCTCCTGGTATCTTAATGATTCCCTTGTCTTTTTCCTCTGTAGTTGAGGATGTTTGGATTCACTCCTTGGATTACTTTCGAAATAATCTCAGTACAGTCTCCTTAGTCTGTGACCCTCTGGGAAGCGTATAAGGCGGTTATGAGGGGCCATATCATACAGTTAGCTTCCAGGTGGCGTAAAGACCATGACCCAACACCAGCTGACTTTAGAACATGAGCTTGCTAAGGTTACGGTGCTGTTTAAGAGGTCTCCAATGGCTGAGCTTCGATGGAAGGTAAATTGTCTTAACACAGGCCTAAATCTCTGTTTGACTGATAAAGCTGAGCACCACTTGCGATGGTCTCGTCAAAAGTTCTATGCAAATGGAAACAAAATTGGGACTATGTTAGCCAATAAATTATGATCGTTTTCCCCTTGACAACATCATTATACTTTGAAAAGTAGGAAGTGTCTGAGGACCTTAAACCCCATCTTTGAAGGTACAGAAGTGTGCCGGCCCTGATGGATTTACGGCTCTCTTCTATAAAAAAAATTTTGTGATGTTCTAGTTCCTGTCTTGGCCAAGTATTTAATCCGCTTAAGCGAGATGGTCAATTGACTTCGGAATTGCTAAGGGCCCAGATCGTTATAATTCTTAAACCAGGGAAAGACCACCAATCTTGGTCGAATTATCACCATATTTCTCTGCTGACCGTGGACGTGAAAATTCTGACTAAGACTCTGGCAAATCGTTTGAATGTGTTAATCCCTACTTTAATTGATAAAGGACCAAGTTGGCTTCATGCCTCGGTATCAGGCGGCTGATAGCATTCGGCGTTCTATTTTAATTGGTCATTTTGCTCGAATGAGGTCTTGACCTTTTTTGTTCCTGTCCCTGGATATGACAAAGGCCTTTGATACTCTTTCCTGGACTTACTTACAGAAAGCCGTACAGAGATGGGATGTGGGAAATGATTTTCTCCTCTTGGTTTCCAATTAGGGGGGTATGAATTAGGGTTGTCCCCTGTCTCCTCTCCTTTTTATTATGGCCCTTGCACACCTGACTGTTCGCATTTGGCTCCACCCAGATATTTCGGGTCTAGAGTTGGCGGGATTGCATTATAAAATTGCCCTTTTTGCGGACAATATTCTGATGCATCTTTCGTCTCCTCTTATTTTTCTCCCCAATCTTATCGCTCTTGACTGATTTCGCTCATCTCCTGGGACTACGTTTAAATCGTACTACTTCAGTAGCTATGAACATTTCTCTCCCCCAATTTCTTGTGACACATCTTCAATCTCAATTTCCGTTCCAATGGACCTCTTCTCTTCCTTATTTGGGAGTCAAACTTGCACCTTCTTATGATTTGTTATATCTGGCGACTATTCCTCCTCTACTTTCTCAGATTACCCAGTTGCTCTCTTCTTGGCAGTCCATGTCCTTATCCTGGTTTGGTAGAGCCCAAACGATTAAAATTACTTCTCTTCCCAAGCTACTTTTTTTGAGTGCTCCCTGTTAGGATTCCATCCCAGATACTTTCTATCCTACAACGCCAAATTTTTACGTTTGTTGTATGGGCTTTGGGACGTCCTTGTTTGTCTAAGCAGTTGCTTTACCGCCCACGTATCCGGGGTGGTCTCGGCCTTCCGAATGTTCATCATTACTATATTGCAGCCCAAGTTACTCTCATTCAGCTTTTTTTCCTAAAGGATTTACCCTTGTGGGCACTGATAGATACAGTGGATGCACATCCCCTTCTGCCTTCAGCCTTGCCTTCGCTTCATCCGCCCTAAATTGATGAATCCTGTCTTGTCTCACACTTTAAAAATTTGGGGCTCGTGTAAGTATTTGGTGGGTCTACTTTCCCTGCATTTGCCTCTCTTGCAATTATTTTTGCAATTATTCGACTTTCAATTAGCCTACAGTAGTGTTAGGCTTCATGTTCGATTTGAACATAAGCCGTGTGTGTGTTCGGTGAACACATGAACGGTAAAGGCGTTTGGCGGGCTGTTTGCTCGCACACAACACAATGCACTGCACCCTGACAGTGTATTGTGATTGGCCAAAGCAATGCACCTGATCAAAGGTCAGGTGCAATGCTTTGGCCAATTACAGCGCATGATGATATCACAAGGGTTCGGGGGTGACCCTGCCCCCTTGTGACATCACACTGTTTAAAAAAAGTCATCCTGGCCCAGCTGTCAGACGGTGGGAGCCAGTGTTGAGAGCAGAGTGGTTTTTTTTTTTTTTTGTTTTTTTTTGGGGGGGGGGGCGTTTGTGTGGGGTTTTTTTTTTTCCCAGGCTGGTGGTGGCAGTGAGCATTGTGACTAACGTTGAATCTACTTCAGGGGACTTTTTTTTGCTTTTAATAAAGGACTTGTCAAAGACTGTCTTGTCATTTTTACAGTACACTTTTTTTTTTTTTTCTTTTGTGAATGGGTAGTACCCCATAGCCATTCACATAGGGGGGGGCGGGATCTGGGAGCTTCCAAATTCCGATAGGCCCCCTGCCCGCAGACCCCCGCAACCACTGGCCATGGGGTTCAAAATCATGGGGAAGGGGCCCTTGGTATGGACACTTTTTTTTTTTTTTTTTTAAATTGCTGGGCAATGCCAGCAATTCTTTTTACATTCTGCTGTCAGCTGAAACTATAAAGGATGTCTTCACTACTAATACTCAAGTGGGATTTTAGTAGTTGTGTGGTATCTTTCCGCATACTCAGATGCGGTCAGATACTGCTTAGTGAATTGTCCCTGTTTTGAAGTTCGTGGTTGGAGTTTCGGTAGGTTTGAATGTTCGACCGCGAACCGAACAGGGGGATGTAAAGAGTTGTAAAAAGTATCAGGTCTTAAGCGGAGCTAAGGTCAGGAAGAGCAAAATCTAGGATTAGGTCAGAAGCAAGCCGGGTTGGTAACAGAAGACAAATGCAGAACTCTGCCAAGGCAGAATCACTAGTTTTGAAAAATATAAACATATGTTAAAGATAAATTTGTGTTTTTGGAGCGTTGCTGCAGAATCGCTAGTTTTGAAAAATATACACACATGTTAAAGATAAATTTGTGTTTTGGAGCGTTGCTGCAAGATCATAAAACATCAGAGTTTGGGAGACTATCATTATTGGAATAACAATAAAAGCTTACATTTCTTTAACAGGTTTTTGTTTTCTAGAAAAATCTTTTAGTGGCAGAAAGGCAATAGAAAAACATCATGCTTTCTGAGACTGTCCACTTTGGGAAACAACTTTTCTAGGATTTTTCTGAAGTTGAAAAATTATTTTCTCAGGCTATCTGCTAGGTGGGGAAAGCTGTAAACGTGTACTAATATAACAGAACCTGAAGCTGTTTCCAAAAGGTGTCAGCAACCAAGCACAAAAAGGTCAAAAACTGTCCCTGTTGAAGGTAATTAAGTGCCATTCCAGGCATCAAAGCAGCCCTAAGGTAAAAGGGTATTCTGTAGTTGCAAGAATTCTCTTTAAAGTCCAGTTTAAGCAAAAGCCCCACCAATATGAATCCCCAGCAACTTTCAAAAATTAAATGGTTCCAGCTATTATGCTCATCCAGTCATTGGCATTGTCCCCCTAGATGCACTATGGCACCCTTCTAATCCATGCACCCAGAGTTCATTACCCACTTAAGCTCATCCTTCTTTCCTGAACTCACAGGAGAATGCTACAAAAAGCAACGTGACTAATTACAGGCCCACCCAGCTCTGGAGGAGGAAGAGGGTGAAGATTTCCAGTGCTGTCACCGGACCATTAATACCTGTAAAAAAAATTAAGTGATTACTGCTGATGATCCATGAAATCGCAAGACCTGTTTATAGGGTCACTTGCTCAAGTAGGACGCAAGGTGCAAGAAAATTGTTACTAAGCAGATGGCACCATCTGGTGGCCAAACTCAACAGCTGCCAGAAAGCCTTAGTTTTTTTTTTTTCTCTAACATCCAAGGAAGAAGGCTATCTCTTACCCAGCTCTTTGTTTGAGGCTTTGTCTAAATACCTCTAGATTCTTTTTCCTGGAAATCGAGATCAAAATGTTCTTATCAGAGATCTTCAATCAATTGCTGACTAGAAGAAAAGTTCGATATCCTAGATCCTTGTAGTCTACCCAACCATTAAACAGACATGTCTCTTTGGTGATGAGGTCAATTTATGCATTTCCACTGATCGCCAGCTGCTGTGCAGGATTGAGTTGAGTGGAATCCCTGTCACTCTAGGTAGGACCAGTGAGCCTTGTACGTGGATTTGATTGCCTCTTCATGCAGACCAGCTAGACAGTCCAGGCATTGAAAACTAACAGGTTACCATTACCAACAGAGCGTGGATTCAGTGGAGTGTGTAATACACCAGTCTTCCAAAGGTAGGGATTGCTTGACATGGATTTACAGCATTTAGTTTCAGCTAGACGTTGGAAAGGTTTGTTGTGAGGTGAATAGATCTGACATCAAGTGCAGCAGATACCCTAATAACTCCCACTGATGAGACTGACTGATACGTAGGATCAGGTTGGAAGGGATTCCTGTCATCCTTGTGTCTTTTGGATTGACTCAGAAGGGCTTGGTATAAAGATTTGGTTTGCCTGCTGGCATGCACACCGTGGAATCTGCTGGTACATCTGGACCTTGTGACACAAGGTCTTATCTTGCACCCTACTTCTGGCTGTTAAAGCATATGTGCTGAGAGTGAACATTTCTGAATCTGCAAATATTCCAACACACCTTTTAGGTTTGCAAGTCCACCTCTCAGAAGGTATACAATTGTATCTAGAAAGGCTGCAAGTCTGTTGGAGTTTACCCTCCCACCTTCTCAGCTGGTAAAATCTTACTGTGTTTGCAGAAGGGAGTAGATCAGCACCTGCCGCTAAATTCCTTCAAATCACAAGTTTTGGCCTTATCAATCCTTTTCCCATGCCTATTATTAATTGTATCTTGGTGCAGACTTTTTTTTATAAAGAGTGATTTTATGTTACTAACCATTAGGCCTACTCTTAAGTTGTAAGAACTGCGCTTTTGAGGCATACCACTTGATATGTGTCCAAACAATTTGGTCTAACTTGTAACTGTTATTTCAGCCAGGAGGTTTGAGTTAGCAGCCAAGAGAGCATTGTTAAGACCTTGGTACATTCCCTATTGCAATTTTGTAAACCTTTACATAATTGCAATAGGGAATACATAAATGTTCTCTCAGTAATTGCCCTGAGCTGCGAGTATGCTTATGTATGTTTCAGGTTCACAAATTATCAAAACCTTCAATAATTTGAAAAAGCTGTCCTCTATTTTATTCTTCACGTTTACTTCAACAGTTACAGGAAAGGAGAAATAAAATCTACAATTGAGGGAGTAGAAATTTTGACTACCTAAATTCTCAAGAGGTTAAAAAAAAATGGAAAAACATGTCAGGAAAGAAACATTTTGTCACCTCTCAAAAAAGCTAGGACCTCTTGGCTGCACACACTGTAGTTATCGGTAGGCCAACAGTTTAATTTCCTAATGGATGTTGCCACTGTAAACTAAAATATAGGACTTTTGGATTGCTTTCTGAAATAAATTTTATTCAAGTAAATTCAAAGTTTTTTTTGTTAGTTTTTTTTTTTAAATATTTATTCAACTATTTTTGTTTTAGATACATCATTTCATCAGTCAAGTTAAAAATCTTTTTAGTGTTCTTAACTTTGAGAGAAGTAAGTCTCCTGAAATCATAGGCTCTTCTGTGTTTGGTTTGGATGAAATATACAAGAAGTGGAAGAAATTTGTTCTTGGGATACAAGCATCAAATGAAGAAAGGGTAAAATTTTATTTTGTAAAGGTACGTACTGCATCGAATGTATTTTTGCCACTTTTGTATTAAAGTTTTGCTGCAAGTTTAAAAGGTTCATTACTAGTCTTGGGCAGGCTTGTTCACATCTACAGCGATTTTTCGTTTTAAATGATCGACAGTGATTTCATACTTACAACTATCTTGCTTGGTTGGTTTGTAAATAATAAATGCTGACCTATAAGTTCCACTTGCATGTACATGGACCCATTACTACCTATTATAAACTGGTTTTAATTACATATTTTTTTTCTGCCAAATATGTTTTCATGATCACGTGAAAAACATCAAATCAATACATATATACAGTGGATATAAAAAGTCTACACACCCCTGTTAAAATGTCAGGTTTCTGTGATGTAAAAAAATGAGACAAAGACAAATAATTTCAGAACTTTTCACCTTTTTAATGCGACCTATAAACTGTACAACTTAATTGCAAAACAAACAGAAATCTTTTGGGGTGGGGGGGGGAGTAAACATAAAAAAAATAAAATAATATGGTTGCATAAGTGTGCACATCCTCTTGTAACTGGGGATGTAGCTGCGTTCAGAATTAAGCAATCGCATTCAATATCATGTTAAATAGGAGTCGGTATACACCTGCCATCATTTTAAAGTGCCTCTGCTTAACCCCAAATAAAGTTCAGCTGTTCTAGTAGGTCTTTCCTGACATTTTCTTAGTTGCATCCTATAGCAAAAGCCATGGTCTGCAGAGAGCTTCCAAAGCATCAGAGGGATCTCATTGTTAAAAGGTATCAGTCAGGAAAAGGGTACAAAAGAATTTCCAAGGCATTAGATACACCATGAACACAGTCAAGACAGTCATCAAGTGGAGAAAATATGGCGCAACAGTGATATTACTAAGAACTGGACGTCCCTCCAAAATTGATGAAAAGATGAGACAAAAACTGGTCTGGGAGGCTGCCAAGAGGCCTACAGCAACATTAAAGGAGCTGCAGGAATATCTGGCAAGTACTGGCTGTGTGGTACATGTGACAACAATTTCCTGTATTCTTCACGTCTGGGCTATGGTGCAGAGTGGCAAGACAGAAGCCTTTTCTTATGAAGAAAAACATCCAAGCTGGGTTACATTTTGCAAAAACACATCTTAAGTCTCCCAAAAGCGTGTGGGAAAATGTATTGTGGTCTGATGAAACCAAGGTTGAACTTTTTGGCCAGAATTCCAAAAGATATGTTTGGTGCAAAAACAACACTGCACATCACCAAAAGAACACCATACCCACAGTGAAGCATGGTAGTGGTGGCAGCATGCTTTGAGGCTCTTTTTCTTCAGCTGGAACTGGGGCCTTTGTCAAGGTAGAGGGAATATATAAACAGTTGTAAATACCAGTCAATATTGGCACAATACCTTCAGGCTTCTGCTAGAAAGCTGAACATGAAGAGGAACATCACCTGCTTCATGACCATGACCCAAAGCATACATCCAAGTCAACAAAGGAATGGCTTCAACAGAAGAAGATTAAAGTTTTGGAATGGCCCAGCCAGAGCCCAGACCTGAATCCCATCGAAAATCTGTGGGGTGATCTAAAGAGAGCTGTGCCCTCGCAATCTGACAGATTTGGAGTGTTTTTGCAAGGAAGAGGGGGCGAATATTGCCAGGTCAAGGCGTGCCATGCTTATATACTCATACCCAAAAAGACTGAGTGTTGTAGTAAAATAAAAAGGTATTTCAGCAAAGTATTAGTTTAAGGGTGTGCACACTTATGCAACCATATTGTTTTAGTGTTTTTTATGTTTACTTCCCTCCACCTAAAAGATTTCAGTTTGTTGTTCAACTGAGTGATACAGTTTATAGGTTACATTAAAGGTGGAAAAAGTTCTGAAATGATTTATCTCTAATTTTTTTTATATCACAGAAACCTGACATTTCATCAGGGTGTGTAGACTTTTTATATCCACTGTAACTATGCAAATGTTTCCCATTTTTTTTAATCCTTTACAGCAGGCATCACTAAATGGCAGACCGTGGGCCGCACACGGACCGACTCGCTTTCCTGCCTGAACCGCCGCAGTCCTGCCATTTAGAAGCCTGTTACACCCTGCCGCCATCACTGCTGTCATCCTTGTAGCCTACAACGGGAGGAAAGACAGCTCAGCATGGAGGGTTTGCTTCCCTAGCTATCTGGCAGCTGATTGGTTGCTAGGTCGGTCCTAGCAACCAATCACCAGCTTGCAACTCCCAGCCTCTGTCCAGACTTCCTGTGCCTCTTGCTTTCCTGTGTAAGGTAAGACTGGAGGGAGGGGGGAATGTGAAGTAAGGCTGCTTAAGACAATGATGGGGGGACAGAACAGTAATGTGGGGGGCTGAGGACAATTATGGGAGAGATAAAGACAATTATAAGGGGGACTCAGAACTCTAATGTATGTAGGGGGGGCCTGAGGGCAGTAATTTCGGGGGGATTGCAGACAGGGATTTTGATGTGAAAGGGAGGGAACTGTGATGTAAACTTGGCGCTGGGAGACTGCTAGGTGCAGGAGCTCCCAACGCCCTCCATGAGGAGGCTGCCTGGGGCCTGACCTAACCACACCTCACCCTGTGATCCTGCCGGACCCTGCAGCTAGTCTCCGGTCAGTGTTGAGCAGTGTCCCCGTGACGTCGGCCGCGTGGCTACTAGTAACAGCGGAGGGGCTGAGTCTGGGGCTTGGTCCACAGAGGGACCGGGCCGGCCGGTGTTCCCTGAAGTGCAGGAGGCGCTGAGAAGGAAAGAGGAGGCGTCCAGGCAGGAAAGCCCCTAAGAGGGGCGGTCTGTGCGGAGATGTGCTAAGCTGGCTGGATACTCCCAACAACCTGAAAAGAGGGACATACCGCAGGAGACCTAGAGGTTAGGAAAAATCTGAGGACACAGGCCTTTAGGATACAGGACATCCGGCGCTCCCACCCAGACCCCCATTCAGACGACTCAGGTGACACAGCAAACAGAAGTATGAGATCCTGACTGGGATAGAAGACCGTACAGAGACAGCCAGATCCAGAAGCCCAAGTTGCTATTTTCTTCTGTTGTCAGTAACTGTACACCTGAACAGTGTGGCTGTGCGGTCAGAAGACCAAGGAGCCAGGGTATCTCAGGGTCAAGTAGTGCTGCTAATAGCGTCTATGCTATAAATGTTATTTAGGACTGCAAAAGTCATTGTGGAAGAACAAGGACAATGGGTCTTCCGTAGATGTGAGTATATTGCATTTTGAAAAGTGAGTGGGAAATTTACGGCGAAGCATAGCCAATATGAAGAACAGACCCACTAAATGGGGGGGGGTTGAAAAAAAACCCTGCAACCCAACGCATATACTAGTACAATAAAGAAATACCATTACAGGAAAAAAGACGAGAGATATTGTCCAGAGAAACCTCAGGAAAAAAGTAGAAAGTATGATGGTGAGCAGTCATTTGGAATACATGAAGGGAATTAGATTAATAAATCCTATAAACGATGGTGTAAATGATCAAAATGTCTCGAAACGGAGTAAAATCAAAAATTCTCACAAAAACAGAGATGGCGGAAATGTTTGCAGGCCTGGAACTTTCTATGAACAATGAAACGGCAGTAATTCATAAGGATCTTGGGCAAATGTTAAGGGTGGAAGAAGTGGAGGAGTGAAAAGAGACATAGGCTCAGCAGATATGTTATCTGGAAACGCAGTTGGAGGAGATGGGAACAGAGGAAGCCGTTATTTAAATTGGAGGACAGAGAAAATAGAGAAGAAATCATCTAAGATTTAGGGGCCTCCCAGAGGATTCATATGAAGAGGATCTCTGGGAATAAAAAAAGGTGTTTACCCTATTGATGGGTAGATCAGTCATAGGCCCTTTGAAGAATGAGAGAATTCATAGATTGACGCCCACCTGGAGTAACATCAGACACCCCTAGAGATGTTATTGTCCGATTCCATCATTATGAAGACAGAGAAAGAATATGGAAAAATTTGCGGGAGACCCCAGAGATAAAATTTGGAAAAGCAAAGTCTTTGCAGATATTGCCTCAGAGATATTAGCTAGAAGAAGATTGTTGAAACCCTTATTGAATCAGATGAGGGAAAAGAGAATTCAATACAATTGGGGATTCCCAACATGTCTTATCGTGTGGAAAGACGGGAAATCAGCAAGGATAAGATTCCCAGAAGAACTTAGTGACTTTTGTGAAAAATTAGAACTGCAGAATGTGGGAGTTGTGGGGTGGTTGGAGTGTTAAAATGAACGTGAACATCAGAGGTCAAAAAAAGAAAAGTGGCAGCCAGTGAATAAAAAGAGAAGACAGACTGAATTGGGGGGAGGGGTAGTGGTCAGTGGGAGAGGGATAGGGGGTTTTGGGAGATGAATTGTCTCCTTCCTCCCCGTCCCCCGTGTTCCTAGCAGGTCTTCAGGGATGATAAGTAGAGATGGTAAGGCGTTGGGAGGCCAAATAGGAAATATTTAAACCCCATGCTGAGAGCGGGGGGGAAGTAGTTGGCGTCCATGTTTAGAGTGTTACCCCAAATAAAGAATCACCAGTGGGGGAATCCCACGTTGGATTCCAGGGCAATATGTATGCCAAGGGTTTTTTTGTTATTTGGGTAAGGGCTGGAGTGGGTGGGAGGGGGGGGGGGGTGGGAGGAAGATACATGAAATGGGTAGTCTATACTGTTTTTCCCATGAACAAGAAAGAAAAAATAAATACTAGGTAGCTATGAGCCTGATTAATTTTATGACATATAATGTGAAAGGTATAAACTCCCCTACTAAAAGACATAAGATACTTAGGGAAGTTCACTAACTCTCCACAGATATTGTGTTCTTACAAGAGACATATCTATCATATGATATGAACATTAAATTATACTCGAGGTACTACCCAGCATGGTATTATGCAGATTCACCAATAAAGAGGGCTAAAGGAGTAGCGATTGGGTTCTCAAAAAACGTTGTTTTGTTGTGGAGAGATTGGTTGACCCAGAGGGCCGGTTCCTATGTCTAAGAGGGAAAATGTGGGGGCAAAGCCATATCTTGTGTATTATTTATTGCCCAAATCAAAACCCAGAAGCCTTTCTGTTTGGAGTGTTGGGGAAAATTATGGAGTTTAAGAAGGGGATGCTGGTCTTGGCAGGAGACTTTAATTTTTGCCTTGATCCATGGATGGATATGTCATCGAACACACAGAGAGGAGGAGGTAAACAAGAATGTTGAAAAAGGTTACATCAAAGTCATTTAATGGATACATGGAGGGTGAAACATCCTAGAGAGAGACTATACCTTCTCTTTGGCACATAGATTGTACTCATGTTTGGATTATATATTTGTCGAGCATAGACAATTGAACTCATTGGTTAAAACTAATATAGAAGTTATGTCTATCTTGGATCATGCTTCTGTCACGGCGAGATTAAAGGTGGGAGGGGAATGGAACAAAAGGGCAATGTGGAGACTTAATGAGACAGGACCCTGAAATAGAGAGTAGGTTAAGGGAGGAAATCAAGCTGTTTTTTCTGATAGATTAAAATTAAAGGAATTCTCTGTGGCCATGACTTGGGAAGCACATAACTCGTACATGAGGGGAATCCTGATAGCCGCAGGAACCAAACAAAAAAAGTAAGATCATGAGAGAAAAATAAAGTAGGTGACGGAGGAACTAAATAGATTAGAACAGGCACATAAAAAGAGATGGGACACAGAGATTTATGCAAAGATCATACTTAAAGAAGAGTTAAAAGATCTATCGGAACAGGAATCAAGGAGGATTTTCAATAGGGTTTCAAAGGAAAGATACCAGTGGAGGAACAGACCAGGAAAATATCTGATGAAAAGACTCAAGGAAAAGAAATAAAAAAAAAAAGTTATATTGAAAAAATTAAGGATGAAAAAGGAGAACTGGTCTACTGATATTGCTGAAACATTCCAAAAATTCTATAGTAGGCTGTATGATGTAAAATCTAAGAACCCGAACGTTAGAGGAAGAAAAGAAGTGGAAATGGCTGGAATACCTAAAGGCAGCAGAGCTGCCAAAAATTTCAAAAGACAATTTGGTGTCTTTAGAACCCAGGAAGAAATTAATAGGGCCCTGAAGAATACAGCAGGAGGGAAGAGCCCAAGGCCTGATGGGTATATGATGGGGTATTATAAGAAATTTAGAGACCTATTGGTCCTGAAATTTTGTACATATATGAACGCCTAAGGGAATGGGAATAAGAGCAGAATAACTGCAATCGTATACAATAATAATTCTAAAACAAGGAAAGGATAGCTCACAATGTGCTAGCTTTAGACTTATATCACTCTTAACCACTTCCAGACCGGACAATTTTACCCCCTTCCTGACCAGGGCAATTTTCAGCTTTTAGCGCTATCACACTTTGAATGACAATTGCGCGGTCATGCAACACTGTACCCAAATGAATTTTTTACCATTTTTTTTAGACAGATAAAGCTTTATTTTGGTGGTATTTATTCACCACTGGGATTTGTATTTTTTTTGCTATGTAAATGAAATGTCCAAAACATTTTTAAAAAAGTGTTTTTTTATAAAATTTTGCAAATAAATAATATTTCATCATAAATCTTAGCCAAAATTTATTCCGTTATCTTTTTAGTAAAAAAAAAAAAAATCCAAATTAGTTTATAAGCAAAAATTATAATTTTTAAACATTTTTATTTTATTTTTTTATATTATTTTTTATTTATTTATTTTTTTTTACATACTGTCACCCTAGCAGTACAGTGTCACCATGGTGACACTGTACTACTTGTGAGGGGTGATAAAGATTTTTTTTTTTTTTTTTTTACACTGATTGCTTTTACACCCATATAGGATGTAAAAGCAATCATTTCTCTTTCTCTCTGTGTGCATTCCTGCACTCATTGAGAAATACAGAGTGAGCTGTGATTGGTCACAGCTTGTCACATGGTACAAGGCTTTTGTGAATAGCCTTGTACCATGTGACCTCTGTGATCATTCACAGATTTCACACATAGTAAGCAATGATGTCACAAGTGACATCTTGCTTACTACTTTGCATGTGATCACTGATTGGCCAATCAGTGATCACATGATCGGGACCTCGTACAGAGGTCCCGTCCGACGATCGGTGTTTCACTATGTCCGGAGGACACAGCGGGCACCGGATCGCGGTGCTGCGCGCTCCCAGGGAGCACGCACAAGCAGGGTGCGGGGAGGCCGTTTATAGACGGCCACCCGACCCTGCAGTGCCACCGTCCGGCCGTTTATATACAACGGCCGGTCGGGAAGTGGTTAAATTCAGATACAAAACTGTTTACGAAGGTGCTTACTATGAGGTAAAAAAAAAAGCTCATGCCTGAATGCATACATGTAGATCAAGTGGGCTTTGTCCCAGGAAGGGATAGGAGGGATAATGGTTTAAGAACATTGCTTCTTTTGCAGAAGGCAAAGAGGGAAAAATTACCAGCAATAGTGTTGTTGGTTGACGCTGAAAAGGCTTTTGACAGAGTAGACTGAGGGTTCATGATGAATACCCTGGAAGTTTTGGGAATAGGGCCTAAAATGATGAGTTGGATAAAGATCCTCTACAATGGCCCGACAGCGGCGGTTAAGGTAAATTGGTCTCTCTCAGGGGTTTTAAGGATGTACAATGGTACAAGACAGGGATGCCCCTTATCCCTGTTATTTGTTTTATCCCTGGAACCGTTGCTAGTGACAGTGAGAGAGTATAGATACTAGAGGAATCAAGATAGGTGATATAGAGCATAAGGTAGTGGAATATGCTGATGATTTGCTTTTTTATATTGTGAAACCTGGGTTAATGCTTCCCAACTTAATGAGATTACTAATAGAGTATGGAGAGCTTTCAAACTTGAAAATAAATCCCATTAAAATCGGAGATCTTGAATATCAATGATGACGTAGTCTCTATAAAAGGACTTCCCATTCTCATGGAGGGAGAAAGAATTAGGTTACCTAGGAGTAAAGTTGACTCCTATAAAATATATATACCGGGTAAACTATATCCCATTAATAAACTAAATAAAGGAGGAGCTTAGAAGACTCTCAAGGGGAAGGGTCCCTTCGATTCTTTGCATAAATCTGGTTAAGATGGTGATAGTCCCAAAAATCTTATATAAATTCCACATGCTCCCAGTCCATATCCCAAGATCCTTCTTTGATAAAAACAAAATTAATACTTAAATATATATGGGCTAATAAGAAACCGAGAATTGGGTATGAACTTCTGTGTAATAAGAAAGAGAAAAAGGAGGATTAAATTTGTCCGATATTAAGAATTATTACATTGCGGTGATACTTTCATGAACTGTAGACTGGACATAATTCACAGGGGAAGAGTTGGGTTAAAATAGAAAGCACTTTACGTAACACACGATTAGAGAGGATTAGTTGGATACCACAAAAGTTTCGTATTATGGATGAGTCTAGTAGTACGCTGACACAGGAGGTGTTTAGAGTATGGGATAGATTACACAAACAAATGGACTGGAAGCATAATTCACTGTTAATTCCCCGGGTGGGAACTGATTTTTTTTTCCCGCCAGGGAAAGATATTTCGGGGATATGGTTTAAAGTTGTAGATTGACGGTTGGGTAATTTTAATAGTTAAGGGGAAGTTGTGCATTTTCAAGATTTAAAAGGTAAAAAAGATATTTATGGCATTAGATGAACTGAGATATTGTCAGTTAAGACGTTTTGTTTCGAAGTTGCCTTAACCATGGAGGATGGCGGAGGACATGCTCCCATTTTCCTTGTCCTTCGCTCCCGCGATGTCCCCCCTGCAGCGTCCCCGGCCATCTCCTCCGGCCGATGCCGGCATCCGTCTTCCAGATTCCGATCCCTGCGAGCATCAGGTCGTACGGGGACGGAACCAGCGGGAAATTGTAAAAATATTAAAAAGTGACATTCGCTAAATACACTAAAATCTGATGGTATAACATTACTGTATCAAACCATTTCACATACGTTTTGTCCTGTGCCCTGCCTGCATTTTTGCTGTTCTTTCTGCCTTGAAACTGAGAAACGTCCATGGCACCCAAAAAGCATCCCTTTAGGTCAAGAGGTTTTAGACCAGCTAGAAACCAGCGATGGTAAATTAGAACCACTTGCAGAATTGAGTGATGATTCGTGGGGAAATTCGTCATCAGACACTGAAAATGATTTTGCGACTAAGCTCGGTGATGTGCAAACTTGGCGCTCTATTTCAAATTTCAGTGTTTTTGGTTTAAATGTATTATTGAATTAAATGTGTTTTTTATGATTTATTATATAATTTATTTCGTGTTTTCAAATTTTATCATATCCGGGATGTTTACTAGACTCTTGTTTGGACAGATTTCAGTGAGTTATTCCTAAAAATGACAAGCCTACAATAAAAAAAACGACATTTCCATGCAAAAAAAAAAATGTACCGCTTTGAGCACAGAAATATTGACATGATCAGACCGCTAGGGACGTTAAATTAACACATGGGGTGATGAACATGGTAGAAATTCATTATAAATTAACGAGATGGTATTTTACATCAAGTGTTGCACATAGACAACGAGTAGAAGTCTCACCGCTTTGTTGGAGAGGATGTGGAACCAAGGGAACAATGGCACATAAATGGAGTGTCCAAAAATACAGGGGTTTTGGCAAGATCTAATCCAATTTATACAAGAGATACTAGGGATAACTATACAGAAGGACCTGTGTGTGTGATTATTTTATAGGTCAGAAGTACCGGTGAAACAATATAATAGTGTATTATATCATCTAATCAGTGCGGCTAAAGGGCTTATTCCCAAATTTTGGCAGGTACAGGAGCCTCCAACAGTAAAGGATTGGTTAAATAGGGTTGAATATATAAATAAAATGGAGGAGTTATACCATATAGACAAAGGTAAAATGGAAAAGTTTGGAAGGGAATGGGGAAGATGGTATGACTTCAAGGCATCTGGAAAATATATGGAAGTAGTGAGAGGTTCAGTGATCTGATCTGTGGTAGGAGAACCAAAGGGAACGTTTTGTAATACTGTAGTAGGAAAATGGAAAAGAAAGGTTGGAGGGAAAGAGAATAGTAAGAGAGGGAAGAGATGATGGAGAAGAAAGGGTATAGACATGAACTGGATTGTTGAAAAGAGATGGAAAGAGTAAAATGGACTGGGGTAAGGTGTAGGGGGGTTGGTGAGAGGGGTGGAGAGGGGAGGTTAGGATGGGAAATTTAGGTGAAATTGTTGTGTTTTGGATGAAAATGGTATATTGCTGATTTTTTTTTTTTTTTTTTTTTTTTTTTTTTTTAATGAAAAATGTAATAAAAGATATAATGATAAAACAATTGCGCTGCACAAAGCTGCTTGGTGTGTGTGAAAATGTGCCATAGGTGGCAATTTGTGGGGGTGCATTTAAGAATTAATGGCACCCCCGCACATCTGATGAAGTACAGCACATTTTTCTGTGGGTCGGGAATATGTTCAATTTCATGACTGTTCTCCAGCCAAAGAGATATGAAGTGGAGATGGGGATTGTGATGTGAAGGATCCGAAGAATGGCACAAATGTGATCCTGACCTCTGTTGGAAGAATCTTTTACTGACTGGACCTCCATGAATTTTAATTCATTACACCTGCTTTATAGAATGTTTGTTTTATTGTAATGCCAGCCCTAAAATAGTGTGTTTTCTTCTGATTTCAGACAGATGTGAAAGGAGCCTATGAAACGATTCCCCATTCAAAGCTTAATGAAGTGATCACGAAAGTTATAAATCCGGACGTTGAAGAGCAATACTGCATACGACGCTATGCCAAGCTATGGATAGATTCAAATGGCCAGATAAGAAAATCATTCAGACAACATGTAAAAATAATTTTTTTTGTTTTACTGTGTTCTTAGATTGTCAGGTCAAGTGCAGGCAACCAAACTCAGATAATTGACAGAGGGGCGCAATGATACTAGACTAAAATTAAAAAGGGGTATCGAAACCCTTAGAGTAAGTATCACCATCCCTTTCACCAAAAATAATAGCGGTTAAATAATATTGGACTTCAACAGTTGCCAATATAGGCATTTTAAATAGAATCTATATATTTACTTTACTTGCACAAAAAAAATATTTTAAAAGTTTGTGCTGCAGGCTGACATGTACAAACAATACACATAACATTAATCGATTCTGCCACTTATGTAAATTCTGCTCTCCTGCAATATTTTACCACTCAAAATTTTACATCACACAGAAGTCTCAAGGTCTTTAATGCAGACAGTGAGAAAAATCTTTCTCCGCACATTTTGGTAGGCATATATTGCCACTTTTTCAAGAGATTTAGGTAGGATATCTATGCATAAAGTGCATAGATCTATGCATTAGTATGCATAGATATTCTCCCTAAATCTCCTGAGGAAGGGGCAATATATGCCAACAAAATACATCAAGAAATTAAGAGTGCCTGCTAGATGAAACAAGGTGTTTTCTCTTTTTTTTTTTTTTTTTTCTTTTAATTCTGCTAGCAACAGGGCAAACATTTTCAGCACATAAAGTATGAAATAGCATTATGGTGCATAAACAAATGAACCAAGCAATACAGTATGTATCAAGCATAAAATATGACATTGCATTGTTCTAGCATGAATGAGTGGCATGCCTGACCAGGGTTCCACAATGACATGTAAATGCCCTGATACAGTCTTTCATATTTCTGCTAGGGCCTTTTTGACGTTTCCCAGAGAGTAACATGGAATACAATTGCGATAAAGCGTATCTAATAAGAACCACCTCCTTACAGAGTTTTTCGAATGATGTAAGCACCCAAATAGTTTGGTATGTGGATGGTAGTGACCTAAGGAAAGATCCAAATTGTAAGCAATGCATAAAATCTAGACCAAGGTTAAAGGAGGCTTTGATTTTGGCATTAGTCATTGGTTTATCCTAATAGGAAAAGTGATTTGAAAACACTGTGGAAATTGAGGTGAGCTGATAATGGGCAGAAGTGGACTAGAGTGTGGGAAAAGAGAGGTTGTCTTGAAAATTGTTTTAATAACTTTAGTGGTGGACCCTATTAGAGGATGGGATGTGATCAGTTGTTTTTTTAAGGTTGCTGGCAGTGTCACCCAGGCCAGGGCCTCAAGAAGGAGGGAATGTGAAGCTTGTTCAAGGTCTAGCTAGGATTTACAATCCTTCTGGGTACACCAGTCTAGACGTCTCATCAGGTGAACAGACAGATCAAGTTATTCCAGGCTTTTCCACCCCATAGGTAATCTAAAAAGTGGGTTTGTAGATTTTTCAGACAGCCCTTTCGAAGGTTGATTTGTGAAGTCTGCAGCAGATATAATATACAAGGGAGGACATTCATTTTCAGAATGCTATTTCACACGAACCAGGTGAATACCTTTTTATTACAGTTTTGGGGAACCAATTTGATCTTTTTAGACAGGGGGCAAAAATTAAGTTCAATAATGTTTCAAGTTTGCCGGGATCTAAGTACCCAAATATTTGATATGAGAGGAGGACTATCGGAAAGGAAAATTCTGTTGTATGCGCTCACAGCTTTTGAGACATTGAGCGAGTTCCCGTAAAATTATGGGTAGAGTGGTTTGAGGAGGTGAAATAAAGAAAATAAGGTCATTTTCATATGCTGTGATCTTATGAATGATTTTGCCTGTATCAAAGCCAGTTATAGCAGCATTTGCACTAATAGTGCTTAGGAATTATTCCAATGACACTAAAATTTAGTGGGGACGGGACAACCCTGGTGCGTTCCATTGCTGTTTGGGTTAATGAATCATTTTTTGCACCCTTTGTAGACAGTGGCCATTGGGTTTGAGCATAAGCCCCAATCCTTCTCCAAAATTTCAATCAAAAAAAGAAATATTTTGTGGTACTATAAAGTATATTCTGCAGCAATAACCCCCAATATTGGTGTCAGTGTCTGCAATTATAACACCCAGCAGCGATGTCGGTGTCCGCAGTAATAACCCTCAATACTGGTGTCAGTGACTGAAATACAATATCTTCCAACTTTAGACTTTTATAATACACGTGAAACTCGAAAAATTAGAATATCGTACAAAAGTTCATTTATTTCAGTAATGCAACTTAAAAAGTGAAGCTAATATATGAGACTCATTACATGCAAAGCAAGATAGTTCAAGCCGTGATTTGTCATAATTGTGATTATGGCTTACAGCTCATGAAAACCCCAAATTCACAATCTCAGAAAATGAGAATATTACATGCAATCAATAAAACAAGGATTGTACATAGAACAATATCGGACCTCTGAAAAGTAAAGAGCATGCATATGTACTCAGTACTTGGTTTGTGCCCCTTTTGCAGCAATTACTGCCTCAATGCGGCGTGGCATGGAAGCTATCAGCCTGTGGCACTGCTGAGGTGTTATGGAAAACCAGGATGCTTCAATAGCGGCCTTCAGCTCTTCTGCATTGTTCGGTCTCACGTCTCTCGTCTTTCTCTCGGCAATGCCCAGGTCAGGCGAGTTTGCTGGCCAATCAAGCACAGTAATCCCATGGTCATTGAACCAGGTTTTGGTGCTTTTGGCAGTGTGGGCAGGTGCCAAGTCCTGCTGGAAAAGTCAGCATCCCCATAAAGCTTGTCTGTGGAAGGAAGCATGAAGTGCTCCAAAATCTCCTGGTAGACGACTGCGTTGACCCTGGACTTAATGAAGCACAGTGGACCAACACCAGCAGATGACATGGCTCCCCAAATCAACACAGACTGTGGAAACTTCACACTGGACTTCAAGCATCTTGCAGTGTGTGCCTCTCCATTCTTCCTCCATACTCTGGGTCCTCGGTTTCCAAATGAGATGCAAAAGTTGCTCTCATCAGAAAAGAGGACTTTGGACCACTGAGCAACAGACCAGGTTTTTCTTTAGCCCAGTTAAGACGCTTGTGACATTGTTGTTCAGGAGGGGCTTGACAAGAGGAATACGACATTTGAAGCCCATGTCCAGGATCCGTCTGTGTGTGGTGGCTCTTGATGCACTGACTCTAGCCTCAGTCCACTCTTTATGAAAATCCCCAACACTTTTGAATGGACTTTTCCTGACAATCCTCTCCAGGCTGCGGTCATCCCTGTTGCTTGTGCACCTTTTTCTTCCACACTTTTCCCTTCCACATAACTTTCTATTAATGTGCTTTGATACAGCACTTTGGGAACATCCAACTTCTTTTGCAATTACCTTTTGAGGCTTTCCCTCCTTATGGAGGGTGTCAATGATGGTTTTCTGCACAACTGTCAGGTCAGCAGTCTTTCCCATGATTGTGATTCCTACTGAACCAGACTGAGAGACCATTTAAAGGCTCAGGAACCCTTTGCAGGTGTTCTGGCTTAATTAGCTGATTAGAGTGGGACACTTTGAGCCGAGAATATTGCACCTTTTCACAATAATCTAATTTTCTGAGATTGTGGATTTGGGGTTTTCATGAGCTGTAAGCCATAATCATCACAATTAAGACAAATCACGGCTTGAACTATCTTGCTTTGCATGTAAACAGTCTATCTCATATATTAGTTTCACCTTTTAAGTTGCATTACTGAAATAAATTAACTTTTGCACGATATTCAAATTTTTTTGAGTTTCACCTGTATGGGACAGTCTGGATAAGGGATCATATGGTGTGTTGTACACATCACAGTAAAAAGTTGGTGTGGCTACATAGGGCTGAACATTGGGCGTGGTGAGCCTATGCCTAGTATACACTACACAAGGGGTAGGCAACCTTTCAGAGGTTGAGATCTACCTGGACAACATGGAGGAAAGCAAAGATCCCTAGGAAGGGGGAGGAGGCACTAGGCAGTGCCCTTACAAAAATGAAAGAAAAGCTCCCAATAAAAAGACGGCATGAAGAACACATAGTGTGTCACTGTAGTGTGCTCTGCCCCTCTTCACATCACCCCCTACAATAGTGTCTTCTGCCCCCCCTTCACATCCCTCCCCCCACAGTAGTGTCCTCTGCCCCCATAGCAGTGCCCTCTGCCCCCCTACCCACACAGTAGTGTTCTCTACCCCCCCAATGCAGTGCCCCTTCATATCACCCCCACCCACTTTAGTGTTCTCTGCCCCCCATAGCAGTGCCCTCTGCCCCCCCCCCCACCCGAAGTAGTGTTCTCTACCCCCCAAACGCAGTACCCCTTCATATCACACCCACCACTTTAGTGTCCTCTGCCTCCCCCCCCCCCCCACATTGTTCTGTATTACAATGTAGTGCCCTCTCAATATCACTTCTCCCCCCCGCCGTAGTGTCTTCTGCCCCCCTCCCCCACAGTAGTGTCCTGTACCCCCCAGTGCTGTGTCCTCTGCCCCCTTTACATCACCACTCCCCCCCCCCTAATGTCCCTGCCCCACTACAGCTGGGTCATTTGCCCCACCTTCACATCACCCCCCACTGTAGTGTCCTGTACCCCCCAACGCAGTGTCCTCTACCCGACTTCACATCACCCTTCCCTACTGTAGTGTCCTCTTTCCCCCTCCCTCCACATTAGTGTCCTGTACCTCCCCCAATGCAGTGTTCACTGCCCTCTTCACATTGCTCCCCCACAGTAGTGTCCTCTGCCCCCTTTCCCCCCCCCCCCCATTAGTAGTGTTCTGTACCCTCCCAATGCTGTGTCCCTTACCTTCTTCACATCCTCACATCCCCCCCCCCCCCCCCATTGTAGTGTCCCCTGCCCTCATAGTAGTGTCCTGTAAGCCCCAGGTCTGTGTTCCCTGTCCCCCCCCCAAAAAAAAATTAACAGAGCAACAGAGGCCATGGAGAAGCAGAGCCATGGTCATGATCCACCTGTGGAGTCCTCGTGGTTCACCGGTTGATCACGATTGACGGCATGCTGACCCCTGTACTACACACATTTGTAGCAGTCCTTTTACTACGAGTACAAATGAGCTCCATGTTAGGGTTGTAAGGGCCAGGTGGTACAGTTTGTGCAATGGATACTTTTTAATAAATATGAACATTGGCTTTTAATGGTGAGCAGCTCCCCCCCCTTCTTCCGCAAATATTGGGATATTGCTTAACTTTTTATGTAGGTGATTATTTGTTGGTTTATTTGAATATATATTATTATACACTAGTGAGTGCTTTACGTAGTGTAATCAAACCCAAGTCATTATAAACGGTCAATATATGGTATATTACATTGTGTGCATACTCGCTCATCCCCTTGAGCATTAATTTTCAGAAGATTGCAAAAAACCTGGTTGATCTTGCTGTTCACTGCCCCTCCATGTCTGTCTCTCCACTTCAGACTGTTAGTCTATCTCAATCTCACTTTTGGACATTCTGATTCTCTGTTTGTCATTCTTAAAGGTCCCCATAGGGACCAGCCAGCTTCTCATTCCACTATCATCAGGTGGATTCCCCACTCCAGCACTCAAGCCTATAGACTCAAGTACAAGGTGTAGCAATCATGCATACAGAGATGGACGCGGTCCTCCATCTTGTTAAGGGTCTTCCATCTTCTATCATGTCCTACTCCCAAATCAGCTTTCCTCATCCCCCCTCCCTCTCTCGTGAGTGACATGTGGTCTGTTTGATGCAGATCACAGGCAGCAAACTCATTGGGAGGGCGTCATGGTTCTAAATCACACACTATCTGGTGCCCCTCTGTCTAGGAAACTCTTGCTAGCGAAGGGCTCGTCAAGCCATAAACCAAGTCCTTCACTGAGCTCCAAGGCATTCCAGGGAGTCGTAAAAACAGATTTACATTTAAAAACTCACTTTTTCATATAAGTTTATACCTTCAAATAGGACATAATTACATAAACGTGGAGCCCATATTCAGATGGCTCACTTTGAGACCAGTCTCCTGGTATTTTACACCCCCTATCTGACATATACAGGAGAGCAGAAAATTATATCTTCTGAACCATTCAAACAGATGTCATATTTCATATCTAACCATTCAGCAGATGTGTCTGTATGTTAATCTACTAGTGGCAAGGCTGCTAAATGCACTGAGATTAATTTATGAACCATAATATGAGCTATGAGCATTTTTGGTCATAGCTTGGGTCTCCTCCTACAACTCCCTCCCCAAATGAGGCGATTGGTTTACTGCTCCAGGGAGACACCATATGGAGTTGCTAGAAAAAGCTGAGTTGTGAGAAGTTGAAGAATCTTCCTTTTTTAACAGAACTAACAGTGGGAGATAAAAGCATCCTTTTGGCTCTGAAACTTGGAGGCTGCTTAAACCAAGGCTGACTGGCAAGTACTCTTATCTAAATTCCTTTCTGTTATCTCTTTGCTGTGCTATTGCTTTCTGTATATTTATATATAGATATTGGCTACATCTTTTTCTGTAAATATTTTTATTGCACCCGTTTGACCTTTTTAGTAATCTTACTTTCTGAAAGTGTTGAACTGTTTCTACAGCTCTTTCATGCAAACTAAAGCACCCCTGTCTCTGAAGAACGCTACTGTGTGTTTTAATCGTCTGAATACATCTGTCTGCTGTGACGTGTATACAAACGATTATTCAAACATCATAGTGTTATTACTGATATTGGTGAGTTTCCTCTTTCTCTGTACAAAAAGGAGGTGGTGGCAGTGTGAAGGGTTAATTGCGTAATTAACCTGACCCAGTAACAATCGCTCTCAGGCTGCAGATACACAGATTGTGGTCCATTAGCTGTGTGCAGGGTGCAGCTGGGCGTGGCATTGTTACGCACGTGACAGCGCGGCTTTAGATTGACTAGTCCTTCGGTCGCGAGTTTGGTGAGAAGGGCTGGGGTCTGAAGCCGCTGTCGTCACACAAGTTTCCACTTTTCCCTGTCAAAGTGCACTCTATCGCATCTGTTTTTCAGATTTGCAAGGCTGACCCTATTTACTATGTTTTACAAGGTAGTCATTCAGGCCTGTTCAGTCTGTTGCAAAGTTCTTCAGGCACCCTGTACATTTTGTCAAGCTCTCTTTTTGCCTGTGGTTTGACCTGTTAGGAATGGACAAAACTGCAATCCAAATCCTCAGTTGGACTGCTTTTGGATATCCCAATTTACCTGAATTACTTCATCTTGTGTTCTTGAACGTACAATGAAGAAAATTATTTTTGACTTAACATAAAATCTTTTTCTTGGAGTACAGTAAAAGACATGGTCCCTCCCCTCAGTTCGAACAACCCACTCCTACTATTACGTTGCTACAAAGCTGTGGCATACTGTGAATGGGAGGAATTATACTATGCTGTCCTAAGAGTTTGCTTTCCAGTGCCCAGTCTCCTAGCAGTATAACCTAGCTGAATGAGTTCATCCAGTGTCCCTTAGGTCTTGTTAAGATGAGGGGGCAGTTGGTCGGTCAGTTGAACCACATGTAAGCAGGTGCTGTCTGCTTTCTCCACTGTAGGTGGCGCGCGGCCAGAGTGGTGTTGCAGATTGAGAGGAAGTTAGGAGAATCCTGGTTTCTCTATGATTTCTGGCCCTTAGAGACCGCATTCCAGCTGGCTATGCTGCATCCAGCTGACCCAGGTGACCATCTTGCGTCAGCAGAGCCTTTTTAGGTGCCTGCCCCCATGCTTTTTGGTAAGTTGATAGTGTGGGGAAAGAGCACCCATCTGTCAGGGAAAGTGATAGTGTGGGGAAAGAGCACCCGTCTGTCAGGGAAAGTGATCAGTGGTAAGGAAAGTAGGGACATGCCATCCTTTATCGGAAACCTCCCCCTTTGGGTTCTTACAGTTCAGGCCATGTCACGTTCTGCCCTTAGAGACAGAAGCTGTTAGTGCATCTTATCCGCTATATTCTGCAAGCTGCACAGAACTGTGAATGTTACCTGCTGGGTGGTTTGTATACTTGGGCTGCTTCATCAATACAAGCCTTGTTATTTGCAAACATTTGTCATGTCAAAGGTACATTGATCACATTTTAACAAACCGTATGAGAAAATCCATATGTCTGCATCACAAGAGCAGGCATAGATGGATGAAATGGCAATGTGAAAACTTCACTGTTCAGAAGACAAAACAGGAAGATACACAGGAGCAGATCTCAATTCACAGATCATCCCTGTGGATGAGGGGTTCTATGGATTCCTAAACACTAAGTAACAAACAAGTGAAAGCTTGAAAAAAGAGTAAGCCACTCTCCACAACATTCATAATTTTTTGAAGGACCCTTGTCAATCCAGGCAGCTCATCTGCCACAAGGTATGTAACCTGATACAGGAATTTATCTCAGGCAATGTCACGGCCTTTAAACAAGCAAAAAAGAGCTGAACATGAAGAAGGTGGTGACACTTCAATATACAAACCGCAGACTTCTTTATTGTTCATCCCACAAGAATAAAAAGGCAGCAATACAAGCCTTTGGGAACATCAGTAGACACATTTCACACTCCTTTAGTGCTTCATTGAAATGCATCTACTGATGTCCCCAGAGCCATGTTTTGCTGTCTTTTTATGCTTATGGTATGAACAATAAGGAAGTCTACATTTTTTTGAGCAGTGTACAAAAAACAAAGGAACAGTATAAATATCTATACTGATATGAACTGGGTAATGTGTTAGGAATGTAAGCATACCCCATCGTTTGATGGAAATGAAAATTATCAACCTACAGAGGAATGAATTCAAAGATACCCCAAAACTCAAAGTGAAAAAATTATGTAGCAGGCTAGTCCATTTTGCTGAAATTTAAATGCAGCAACTGAAAGTGGTACTCAGTAGTTTGTATGGCCCCCACATGCTTGTATGCATGCCTGACAATGTCAAGGCATGCTCCTAATGAGACAACGGATGGTGTCCTGGGGTATTTCCTCCCAGATGTGGACCAGGGCATCACTGAGCTCCTGGACAGTCTGAAGTGCAACCTGGCGGCGTCGGATGGACTGAAACATGAAATCCCAAAGGTGTTCTATTGGATTTAGGTCAGATGAGCATGGGGGTCATTCAATGGTATCAATTCCTTCATCCTTCAGGAACTGCCTGCATTTTCTCGCCACATGAGGCCGGGCATTGTCATGCACCAGGAGGAACCCAGGACCCACTGCACCAGCGTAGGGTCTGACAATGGATCCAAGGATTTCATCCCAATACCTAATGGCAGTCAGGGTGCCATTGTCTAGCCTGTAGAGGTCTGTGCATCCCTCCATGAACATGCCTCCACAGATCATCACTGATCCACCACCAAAACGGTCATGCTGAACAATGTTACAGGCAGCATAACATTCTCTACAGCTTCTCCAGACCCTTTTACATCTGTCACTTGCTCAGGGTGAACCTGCTCTCATCTGTAAAAAGCACAGGGCGCCTGCCAATTCTGGTGTTCAATGGCAAATGCCAGTCGAGCTCTGTGGTGTTGGGTAGTGAGCACAGGGCCCACTTAGAGGACGTCGGGCCCTCAGGCCACCCTCATGAAGTCTTTCTGATTGCTTGGTCAGAGACATTCACACCAGTGGCCAGCTGGAGGTCATTCTGTAGGGCTCTGGCAGTGCTCATCCTGTTCCTCCTTACACAAAGGAGCAGACACCGGTCCTGCTGATGGGTTAAGAACCTTCTATGGCCCTGTCCAGGTCTCCTAAAGTAACTGCCTGTCTCCTTGAATCTCCTCCATGTTCTTGAAACTGTGTTGGGAGACACAGCATACCTTCTGGCAATGGTACATATTGATTTGCCATCCTGGAGGAGTTGGACTGCCTGTGCAACCTCTGTAGGGTCCAGGTATCGCCTCATGTTACAAGTAGTGGCACTTACCCTAGCCAAATGCAAAACTAGTGAAAAACAGTCAGAAAAGATGAGTAGGGAAAAAAAGTCAGTGGCTTCCACCTGTAAAACCATTCCTGTTTTGGGGATCGTCTCATCGTCGCCCTTCTAGTACATCTGTTGTTAATGTCATTAACACCAAAACAGCTGAAACTGATTAACAACCCCCTCTTCTACTTAACCTCCTTGGCGGTCTGATAATGTCAATATTTTTGAATGTCAAAGCATGGCCATTGTTTTTCATGGAAATTTTGATATTTTATATTGTAGGCCTGTGATTCTTAGGAATAACTCACTTAAATCTGTCCAAACAAAAGTCTAGTTAACATCCCGAGCATGATAAAGTTTGAAACATGAAATCATGAATTATAATGTAATAATTATTAAAAATAAGAATTTTAATTCAATAATGTAATCAAACCAAAAACACTGAATTTGCATAGCAATCACATGATCACTGGGTCCTGTTCACCGGGATTGTCATTCCGCTGTGTCCGCTAGGCACAGCAGTCGCAAGGGGGGGCCCCCTTGTGTTAGTACAGCCAGAGTGACGTATGGGTATGCCGCTTTGCCTGCAGCTGCCGCCTGGCCGCAGTACATTGCGGGCTGGCTGGAAGTCGTTAACTAATCATTCTTACTGCACTACACCTTACCTACTCATTATGGTTTTCTTGAGTGTTTTCGCAGATTACTTATACAGTTTCTGCAAATGGGAAAGTAATTTTTTAATCCAGGTGTTTTAAAAGAGATTTGTTAGGAAGCAAATTCCTTAAATTCCTGAATTTACACCTGACACAACTGTCACGTTAATTTTTTTTTTGTATTCTAAGGATCTGATGAAGGGGACTTGAGCTTGGAAATGTGTTAGCCATAAGCCCTATTACAAACTGTGCACACTGTTGGCTGGCATCAGCATTTGTGGAGACATGTAAAGACTTTAAGTATCTGGCCTGATGGTGCCTGGTTTAGCCCAGATGTGATACTTTTTATAAGCATTTTATTCTTCTAATTTCATGAGTAGCATTTTAGAAGTATTTTTTTAACAAATACAGACACCGTTCACAAGTACAAGGTGCTTTGTCTATTTCTTTGTCGTAACAAGAAGTGCCTAAACAAAGACCCTCATTGCAGGATCACCAGGTATACTTTAAATGAAAGCGGCTTACTTAAAATATTGAAAACAACTTTTTAAATTTTATTTTATTTACTAATATTTTATGTCGCATGTGAGAATCAATTGGATTTACTTAATACTTTAATAGTCCCAGTGGATACTTCTAGTTGAAAAACTGTACTTGGTCATACTGTATTTCATTCTTTTATTTTTTATTTAAAAACAATTGTTATTTTCCCAATGTTGTATGACTAGAATTTTTGTAGTGTAATTAAAACACTGTGAAAACCTGTAAGGTGCTCAAGTTCTGCTAGCTATAGTATGTTGTGCAGTTTTGGCAGAGCTGCTTCCAATCAAGATATTACTTGCTTGAGTTTCACATATGTCTCTTTTTCAGGTGTCTACTTTCACCGATTTAATGCCAAACATGAAATGTTTTTTGTCACACCTTCAAGAGAGAAACTTAGTGCAAAACAGCATCATTGTGGAACAGGTACAGACACCACAAAAGCAGATTTATATAAATTAACCGCTAGCCTACAGGGCACTTATACCCCCTTCCTGCTCAGGCCAATTTCCAGCTTTCAGCGCTGTCACACTTTGAATGACAATTGCGCGGTCATGCAACACTGTACCTATATGAAATGTTTATCTTTTTTTGTGACAGAACTTTATTTTGGTGGTATTTAATCACCTCTGGGTTTTTTATTTTTTCTTAAACCAAAAACCACTGAAAATTTTGAAAAAAAAAAGGTTTTTCTTAGTTTGTTATAAAATTGTGTAAATAAGTGATTTTTCTCCTTCACTGATGTGCGCTAATGAGGCTGCAGTGATGGGCACTGATAGGCTGCACTGATGGACACTGATAGGTGGCATGGTGGGCATTGACAGGCATCACTGATGGGCACTGATAGGCGGCACTGACTGGCACTGATAGGCGGCACTGACTGACACTGATAGGTACTGATAGGTGGCACTGACTGGCACCGATGGGTGACACTGAAAGGCAGCTCAGATGGGCACTATGTGGCATTGATGTGCACTGGTAAGCACTGATATGTGGCACTGATGGGCACTGGCACATGGCACTGTTCAGCACTGACAGCTGGCACTGATGGACACTGACAGGTGGCACTTCTGGGGCCACATTGATCATCAGGGTACACTGATCATCAGTGCCCTGATGATCAGTGTAATGTCCTCTCCGCAGAATGCCGATTACTGGCTCTCCTCTCGAGCTGTCAGCGTGACAGCTTGGGAGGAGAGAAATGCCGATAACCGGCATTTCCCTGTTTACATGTGATCAGCTGTGATTGGACACAGCTGATCACATGACCGAGCCGACATCTTCGGCTCTTTCCGTGGATCGGTGATCTGCTGTGTCCGAGGGACACAGCGCACTGCCGATCACCGCGCTGCGCGGTGAGAATGGGAGGAGAACGAGAGAACCACCTTGCGCCCGTCATTGGACTATATGGCGGACGGGAGGTGGTTAAAGGAAGACTACAACTTTAGGGCCCATTTGCACTATGCATTGCATTAAAGCATCTGGGTTAGAACAGTGTGTAATTGTGTCTGAAAGCACTGTGTAAAAAGGCAGCCCATTATCTAAATGGACTGGCAGCACATCTTCATGCAAACAAAATGGGCTAACATTTTTGTTAACCGCACTCTACAATGCACAGCATGTGTATTTTAGGTAAGGTGCATTGCATGCTACTGTAGTAGGTTGTTGCGAAACCCCAAGATAGCACCACACCTGCGATCGTGTGTTGCTGCGTGTTAAGGGTGAATGGACCCTTGTCGTTGTCCAAAGTAACCATTCAGGTTCCCTTTTTTCCACCCTCTGCAGCTCTGAGAGGTCATACCTAATTAGGCAGAGGTGGTTGGGCATGCGGTCTGCAGCCATATGTACAGTTTTCTTCTGTTAGTCCTGATATATGGGCAGCTGGGAAGCCACTTTCTGGGAGCTTGGCTTCATTTTTTTTTGCCTTGACATATGCCTAAGCTTTTAAAATTTTAATATTTTACTTTTTATTTTTCAGAACCTTTTTCTGAATGAGAGCTCAAGCAAATTACTAGTGTTTTTACAAGAAATAATATGTAACCACATCTTGAGAATACAAAAACAGTAAGTTTTCATTTTTACTTTGTGTACAACATATTTATATACAGCAGTGTTTCTCAACTCCAGTCCTCATGGACCCCCAACAGGTCATGTTTTCAGGATTTCCCTCAGATGAAACAGCTGTGGTAATTACTAAGGCAGTGAAACTGATCAAATCACCTGTGCAAAATAATGGAAATCCTGAAAACATGACCTGTTGGGGGTCCATGAGGACTGGAGTTGAGAAACACCGATATACAGTAATGTATGCTTTCCATTGATATCACAGCTTTTTGTACAATGCTGTACTATTTTTGTAGTTTATATTTTTTATAAACCTGTTCCTCTAAAATTAATGACACCACCTTGTTGCTGACTAGTATACTAACTATTATGTATTTAAAGTAGAACTATAGAAAACGTGTTTTTCATTTTGGATAGAGTAAGGGAGAGTTATAACCCCTGTCCGTTTTTTTTGCCATCTCTGTCCCATGTGGGAGGTTTACTTTTACTTCCTGTCCCATAGCAAAAACAGGAAGTGAGCAGAAATTACTGCAAATAAAGGAAATCCCTTGGGGCCCCCACCCAGGTCACCAAAACTAGTGTCCCCATTAGAAGATTTTCCCTCTTACTTTTCTGAGGGTAGCCCAAAATGTGTGATATATTATTTTTTTTTTTTTACGTTCACTTTCAATGATAAAGGACAAATAGAATCTCCCTAATGGGGGGATGCAGGCAGCAATAAATACTTGATGCGTATTCTAATCCATCTCCATTCTGTCCAAAACAAAAAAAAATTATTCAATTATATCTTAAGGATGCGTACAGGTTTTTTTTACCTTGGATAAAGTAGGGGTTATTGCTGTCTAATTCCTTGCTGGGGGGGTCTCCTTTTTTCTCCTTATGATTTTTGACACCAGACAGGAAGTAAGAGAAAGCATATGTTTTTTGAGTTATGACAGTGAGAGGAGATCATCCAATAAGAACACAGATTCTTATGACAACTCTCTAAGATCGGAATTTTGTTCACTTTGGAAATATTTCTTTGCATTACCCATTGCACCTCCATGACAGGAAGTAAAGTGACATTTCTCTATTTGGACACACAGTGGAAAAACAAATGACAGGGGATTTAAACCCACCCTTCTGTTTGTAAAACTAAGAGAAAAAAAAACTTTTGGCTTCATATACATTTTAGCTAGTCCCCGTCCTCCCACAGTACATTTACTGCAGGTGGGTGGCACGGGCAGGCTGGATCAAGTACATGTACGTCATCCAGCCTGTTCCAGATTTAGGACGTGCACGCTACTGTGCTGTGATCCAGTACAGCACTAGTTTAGCATCAGGTTCTGACCAATGAATTTGAGCCTGAACCTAATGATCGGCTGTAGCAAAGCACAGCATGTTTCAATGTTTGTAAACACAGGTACAGGATCTGCACTGTTCTTCTCTCCCAGCGCTCTTTTCGGTTCAGGGAGAGAAGAAAGCAGAACCAGTGAAGAGAAACAGTACATTTACATTTGCATACACCTAGTTGGGTACATTTAACTCTAAATGCCATTCAATTAACCCTTTGATTGCCCTGTGTGAGTGTCATTAATACAGTGTTCAGCGTTTTTTTTTAGTGATCACTGTAATAGTGTCACAGGTGACTTCAGATAGCATCAGTGTCCCTCCCAGCTAACTTTAGAGAACGTCAGATCGCTCTCCACACGCAATCCACATTTACCCCTTGATTGCCGGCAACACTAACCGTGCTACACTATAATCACATTTACTAGTATAGTGTCTGAACAGATCAGTATCTTGATCACGATCAGAACTATACCAGTGTCCCCAATAGTATAGTGTCCCTAAAACGCAATGTTAGTAGTATCAAGCCCCATTCACTGCCACCACGTGTTTAGTTTCCTCTCCTTCCCCCTAAAAGTGCAGTGTCAGTATAATTTCTGATCACTGCCACACTTTATACATTGTGCACAAAATCTCAGTGTTAGGAAGATCAGGCCTGATCTCTGCTAGAACTAGCAGATACATTTTATTTTTTAGCGTGCAACCTCTCCCAGACAGCCAGGAGCTCTTTTACCCATAGTTGCACTAGGTACCTGTAAATTTATTGCATACAATGTCTCAAAGGTACACTAGTGAAGAGGCCTGCAGGATTTTGAGCACGACAGTGTAGAGCGAAGGGAAAGCTTCACTGTCAGAATATGAAAAGAACACAGAGGGATGCCAGAGTAAGTGCAGTATATTGGCAATTCCGTTTATTAAAAATAAGCTAATTGGGAACTCACTGTTAGACAGAAATGATTTTGCATGTAAACTCATGTGAGGAGGTCCCCATGGTGATCCGGTGGATGAAGTAGTCATCCCAATGCAGACAAGAGCAGCAGTGTGTGTCCAGTCGTTGCTGGAACCAGCATGGAACGCAAAGATGGTGTGGTACCGGACGTGATGACACCAAGGAGATGTCACTCTGTACGGGGGGGGCGGTAATGCATTTCGAAGCTTCTGCTTCTTTTTCAGATATGGGGACATGACCTCAAACAAACTGGAGGAAAGTTCAAAACTAATCTTAGAAAGTATTATTCTACTGACTGATGCATTGAATAAACTTCCAGGTAATGAGCCAGTCAACAGTAAATGGCTTCAAACATGCTTGGAACAAACCTAGATCTATACTCAGAAAAAAAAAAAGTCTTCTTTTTTTTCTTTTTCTGCCGTCACTTTTCTGTTTCTCTGTGTCCAAGATTATAATCTTTATGTGGGAGGCATAGGTGTAGGACCAAGTGATGAAGCCGTATTTAGCTGCCTAAAAGCTAGAAATTGGTACAAAAAAACTGTCTTTGAATTGGCTGTGTATAATGTCCTCCCTGGTACTCTGACACAAAAGTCACCCAAAAAGATGTTATGTCTGTAGTCAACACAGAAGGAGACACCTTTTTTTTTTTTTTTTTTTTTTTTTTTTTTTTTTTTTTTTTTTAACAGCAGGACACTGTATAGGGCACACAATTTTGCACAAGAAGGGTCTCTAAAGATGTTAGGTAGTCATAAAACTGTCTCACATTTTAAGATACCCTAAAATCTATTGCTGGAAAGGTTATTGTTCTGAAAAGCTTAGCTACAAAAAAAGTTAAAAAAAAATTGTTTTATTGCATTAATGTTTTATTGTTACTGTGTGTTATTGTTAAATGTTGTTTGCTTTGCAGGAATGCTGATCAGCTGCAGCACTGATCTGTGCATTCTAACAGCAGCAGGGTGCTGTTCTCGGAATACATACGTCAACCGTAGAAGGAAATTTCACATCCACAGTTGAAAAAAAACATGTATGCCAAAGCATTAGCAGCGTGAGGTGGTCAGTGGGTAGTAGCTCCTATGCTTCGGCATACTTTTTTCACTTTTTTCTGGCCAAGATTATTTATCCACATCAAGACAGGCTGCATGCAAAAAAGAGCATTACATGTATGCCCTACAGTAGGAGGCTGGGTGGATGTGTGGTGGAAGCTTCTAATGTTGGGCATAAAATAAAATTTTAAAAAGGGTTTTTTTTGGAAAAATACCAAAAAAAAAAATTTTTTTTTTACACAAAGTTGTCATATTAATTTCTTACACATGCAATAGAAGAAATTTTAGTGAGCGCTACCAAAAAGAACAACAAAGAGTATATATACATATATATGTAAATACGTCTATACACACATACATACAAACATGTATGTATATGTATTCAAATAAATAAGCAGCTGATACACCGAAAGGCAACCAAAAAAAACCTCCAATAGTATATATGTATTCAAATAAGTTGGTGCAGCGCTAAATGATAATACATATTAGTAAACATACTGCCATGCAATTTCAAATAAATGTGGATAGGTGGTATCACCTTAAGGTGATTAATCGTGATATATTTAGTTCAAAATAATCGTGTGGATCAAACAGAGATCACAATTCCAAAGTGTGTGGACGTCCTGATCCGGGAGTGACAACAGGTGCAAGCCAAACGAATGGATAAAAAACGCACTCACCAGATGTGCGTTTAAAATGCACAATAATAAATCCTGCGTCATCAGGTTATAGAAAGGTCATCAGATCTCGGGTCAGGTTACCATACGAATCACCATCCCAGCTCCACAGAAAAGGTCACCAGAAACCGCTACCAGGTATCACCATCAGGGTCATCTATCCTCCAAATGGGCACTGTGAATGATGACACACAGAGTGCCCAATGAGAGACCACATAGTGTGATATTGCTTAACCACTTGCCTACCGGGCACTTATACCCCCTTCCTTACCAGGCCAATTTTCAGCTTTCAGCGCTCTCACACTTTGAATGACAATTACTCAGTCATGCAACACTGTACCCATATAAAATTTTCGTCCTTTTTTTCACACAAATAGAGCATTATTTTGGTGGTATTTACTCACCACTGGGTTTTTTATTTTTTGCACTATAAATGAAAAAAGACCGAAAATTTTGAAAAAAAATGAGTTTTTCTTAGTTTTTGTTATAAAATTTTTCAAATAAGTAATTTTTCTTCATATATCTTCACCAAAATTTATACTACTACATTTGTTTGGTAAAAATAACACAAATCAGTGCATATTATTTGGTCTGTGTGAAAGCTAGAAAGTCTACAAGCTATGGTACCAATCATTGAAAATTGGTCACACCTGATGTACCGATGCCCTATCTCATTTCTTGAGGCCCTAACAAGCCAGAACAGTACAAATACCCCATAAATGACCCCTTTTTGGAAAGTAGACATTCCAAAGTATTCAGTAAGAGGCATGGTGAGTTTTTTGAAGCTGTAGTTTTTTCCAAAAATTCTTTGGAAAATTAAATTTTATTTTTTTTTTTTTTCCCAAAAAAATTGGCATATTACCAAGTTATTTCTCACACACAGCAAAGGCATACTTGCAACTACACCCCAAAATATTTTCTGCTGCTTCTCCTGAATATAATGATACCAAATGTGTTAGACTTTTGAACATCCTGACCACATAGAGAGGCCCAACATGCAAGGAGCATCAACAAGTGTTCTAGGGACATAAATTACACATCTAACATCTTCACTACGTATTACAATTTTGAAGGCCTTAAAGCACCAGGACAATGGAATTACCCACAAAATGACTCCATTTTGAGAAGCAAACACCCCAACCTATAATCCATGAGGTATAATGAGTCTTTTGAACATGTCGTTTATTTCCAAAAGTTTTCGGAATATGCGGGAAGAAAATGAAAATATATTTTTTTTACACAAAGTTGTACATTTATAAGATATTTCTAAAGCATAGCATGTAAATACCACAAAATACACTCCAAAATACATTTTGCTACTCCTCCTGAATATAACGATACCAAATGTGTGAGACTTTTCCGCAGCCTCACCACATAGAGAGGCCCAACATGCAAGGAGCACCATCAGGTGTTCTAGGGACATAAATTGCACATTTAACATCTTGACTACCTATTACACTTTTGAAGATCTTAAAGCACCAGGACAATTGAATTACCCGCAAAATGACTCCATTTTGAGAAGCAAACACCCCAACCTAACTTCCATGAGGCATAATGAGTCTTTTGAACATGTTGTTTATTTCCAAACGTTTTTGGAATATGCGGGAAGAAAATGAAAACTTATTTTTTTTCCACAAAGTTATCCATTTATAAGATATTTCTAACACATAACATGTAAATACCACAAAATACACCCCAAAATACATTCTACTACTCCTCCTGAATATAACGATACCAAATATGTGAGACTTTTCCGCAGCCTGACCTCATAGAGAGTCCCAACATGCAAGGAGCACCATCAGGTGTTCTAGGGACATAATTTACACATCTAGTATCTTGACTACCTCTTACACTTTTGAAGGCCTTGAAGCACCAGGACAACTGAATTACCCACAAAATGACCACATTTTGAGAAGCAAACACCCCAACGTATATTCCGTGTGGCATAATGAGTCGTTTGAACATGTCGATTATTTCCCAAAGTTTTCAGAATATGCGGGAAGAAAATGAAAACATATTTTTTTTTACAGAAAGTTGTTCGTTTATAAAATATTTCTAACACACAGCACGTAAATACCCAAAAAAAACCCTCAAAATACATTCTGCTACCTCTCCTGAGTATGGCAATAGCAAATGTGTGAGACTTTTCTACAGCCTGGCCATATACAGAGGCCCAACATCCAAGTAGCACCTTTAGGCGTTCTAAGGGCAAAAATTACACATCTAATTTCTTGACAACCTAAAACACTTTTGATGGTTTTGGAGGACCAGGACAAAGGAAGCACCCACAAAATGACCCAGTTTTGGAAAGCAAACACTCCAACGTATTTTTTAAGAGGCATAATGAGTCTTTTGAACATGTCGTTTTTTTCCACAAGTTTTCAGAAAATGTGGAAAAAAAATTAAAACTTTATTTTTTTACACAAAGTTGTCGGTTTATAAGATATTTCTAACACATAACATGTAAATACCACAAAATACACCCCAAAATACATTCTGCTACTCCTCCTGAGTATGGTAATACCACATGTGTGAGACTTTTCTACAGCCTGACCACATAGAGAGGCCCAACATGCAAGGCGCACCATCAGGTGTTCTAGGGACATAAATTACACATCTAATATCTTGACTACCTATTACAACTTTGAAGGCCCTGAAGCACCAGGACAATGGAATTACCCACAAAATGACCCCATTTTGAGAAGTAAACACCCCAACATATATTCTATGAGGCATAATGAGTCTTTTGAACGTGTCATTTTTTTCCACAAGTTTTCGAAATATGTAAAAAGAAAATGAAAACTTTTTTTTTTTACACAACGTTGTTCATTTATAAGATATTTCTAACACATAGCATGTAAATACCACAAAATATACCCCAAAATACATTCTGCTATTCCTCCTGAGTATGGCAATACCACATGTGTGACACTTTATAAAAGCCTGGCCGCATACAGAGGCCCAACATCAAGGTAGGTGTTCTAGGGACATAAATTACACATCTAATTTCCAGACAACCTATCATTTTTGAAGGCCCTTCATATTTCTAACATATAGCATGTACATACCAAGAATTACACCCCAAAATACATTTGAGAAAATGGTAAGCAAAAGATTACCTGTGGTTTTAGTAGTGCAGTTGTCTACAGAGGAGAGCATTGATCCAGGCAGCAGGCAGGGATGTGGTCAGCTACATCAAAAGCAATTGTCCAGGCAGCAGACAGGATTATTGTCCATTGTCAGTACAGGAAGCAGGCAGATATATCATCAGTGCAGCCAAACCATTGGTCCAGGCAGCAGGCAGAGATGTGGTCAGCAGCCAAAGGATTGTCAAGGCAGAGACACAGCATAGCCAAAATATCAGTCCCAGTAGTAGGCAGGAACATGGTCCATGGTACAGGTAGCAGGCAGAGGCGTGGTCAGTTCATGTGTCAGGCAGCGGCATGTTGGCAATAAGTTGGCAGCAGGCAGAAATATCAGGTTTAGGGCCCCGTCAGCTAAGACAGGGGTAGAGGCTTCGTCCCACCCATCTCTTCGAAGCCTCCGGACTAACAGACCCTTTTTCGGGAATTATAAAACCCAGAGAAAACCAAAAACTTAGTTTTCTCCACTCCGAAAAACTATTCTGAAGCCCCTCACATATGTGAGACCCCTGTATTATTTTGAATCATAATACTACAAAAGCAGGGCAAAAGAACAGTCCAAGCGGCGGGCAAAAAACGTGGTCAATTAACAAGCCGAGGTCAGTTCTGATGGAAAGCAGAGGCATCGTCAATAAACAGGCCAGGGTCATTTCCAGAGCAGGCAGAGATATGGTCAGTTTAGGCGGCAGGCAGAGGCGTGGTCGAATAACAGGCCAGGGTCAGTTCCAGAACAGGCAGTGGTATGGTCAGTTTAGGCAGCAGGCAGTGGCGTTGTCAAATAACAAGATAGGGTCATTTCAGGAGCAGGCAGAGGCATGAGGAGTGAATGGCAGGAAATTCATAATTACGTTTACCATACTTCACTAATATTTTACAGAAGTATGGTAACGGCGGAAACAGTAACCTATGCAGAGGCCTGGTTGGGAAGGACACTGAGGACAATAAAAGCTGGTGTCTCGTCTAACTCCTCTTCTGGTGCACACCCGACATTTTTTTTGACGTCTTTGACCTCCTTCTCTGCGAGGGACTTTTTCAGGAAAATGCTGTTCCTGGAGTCTACTCACTACATCTGAGTGAACACTTTCTGGTGGGCCTCCAGGGTACAAAAGGGCAGTGACAATTTCTTCCTGATACCAAAGAAAGGACATGGGTGTCTCGGTGGATTTCCGGTAGATTATATATGTGTTATAAATGGCCAAATTAAAAAAATAAATGGAGACTTTTTTATACCAATGGTGGGTTCTTCTTACAGCAAGGTAGGGCTGGATCATCTGATCATTGAAGTCAACTCCCCCCATGAATAAATTATAATCATGGACACATTCTGGTTTTTGGAATGTGCCATTTCCTCTGGTGATTTGCACGTGGTTGTCATTATGAATTGATGAGAGCATGTAGATGTCTCGTTTGTCCCTCCACTTCAAAGCCAATATCTCTTTGTTCCGCAAAGTCACCGACTCCCCTCTCTGTAGTCTTGTGTTCACCAGCCTTTGCGGGAATCCCTTCCTATTCGATCTCACGGTGCCACATGCTAGTGTTCTCCTTCGGTGAAGATTGCGGAAAAGGGGTAAGCTGGTGTAAAAGTTATCAACATAGAGATGATAACCCTTTTCAAAGAGTGGAAACACAAGCTCCCAAACAACTTTTCCACATGCTCCAATATAATCTGGGCATTCAGGGGGATGCAGTTGGCTGTCCTTTCCTTCGTACACGTGGAAGGTGTACACGTACCCCGTGGCTCTGTCGCATAACTTATAAAGTTTAATCCCATATTGGGCCCTTTTGCTGGGGATAAACTGCTTGAAACTCAGCCTGCCATTGAAGGGGACAAGTGACTTATCCACGCAGATGTGTTTGTCTGGGACAAATAATTGGGCAAATTTATCAGAGAAGAAATTAAGGAGTGGCCGAATTTTATATAGTTTATCATATTCTGGGTCTTTTTGGGGAAGGCACTGGGTGTTATCGTTGTAATGCAGGAACCTCATGATCATTTGATATCTTGTTCTGGACATGACTGATGAGAAAACTGGCATGTGATAGATTGGGCGGGTAGACCAGTAGGAGTGTAATTGATTTTTTTTTGTGAGTCCCATATTAAATGTGAGGCCCAAAAATGTTTTAAATTCCTCCACTGTCAACTGCTTCCATTGATAGGGACGGGCATAACATGAATCTGGGTTTGTAGCTATGAACTGTTGGGCATAGAGGTTACACTGGTCCACAATTAAATTTAGAAAGTCATTGGTAAAAATTAAATTAAAAAAATCAATAGGGGCAAAATTTTCTGTGTTTACCTGGACTCCTGGCTGGGCAATAAAAGGGGGGATGTTAGCTGCTCCAGAGTTAGAGGGAAGCCATAGGGGGTTTTGAAGGGCATATGGAAGAGTGGCATGGGTCCTAACCCTTTGGGGCTGAGGTAACACCTGACTAGGACCTGGTCTTTCTTGACGTCCTCCATTTCTTGTGGAAGCCACTGCTCTGCTAGTGGATGCCACCGCGCTACTTGTGGTAGCCTGCTCCTCACCAGAACGCCTTCGTTTGATGGGCACAATTTCCTCCTCCTCCGATGATGATTCTGTAACCGATCCACTGCTTAAAACGGGCTCATACTCCAAATCAGAACCACGCTCATAATCCAAATCAGAATCATGCTCTGAGAGCTCCCCGCTGCTCTCGTCGGTCATGGATAAAATTTGGTACGCCTCCTCGCAAGAAAATAATTTTTTGGACATACTGGGGCAGTTGAGGCTGCACTGATGGGTGCTGATGAGGCTGCACTTGTGGGTGCTGATGGGGGTACACTGCTAGGTCCTGGCGAGGGTGCGCTGATGGGGATCCACTGATGAGAGTGCACTGACGGGTGCTGATGAGGCTGCACTTGTTGGTGATTATAGGGGTGCACTGCTGAGCACTGATGAGGGTGCGCTGTTGGGGGTGCACTGATGGGTGCTGATGAGGCTGCACTAATGGACACTGATGAGGTTGCACTGATGTGCAATAATGGGCTGCACTGATAAACTGCCACTGATGTGCTCTGATGGGTGCTAATGAGGATCCACTGATGTGTATGAATAAGTGGCACTGATGTACACTGATAAGCTGCAGTGATGAAGCCGCACTGGTGGACACTGATGAGCACTGATAAGCTGCAGTGATGAAGCAGCACTGGTGGACACTGATGAGCCCTCACTAATGGGCACTGATGAGCACTGATGAGCCCTTGCTGATGGGCACTGATGTGCACAGATTGGCACTGATGAGCACTGATATGCACAGTTGAGCACTGATGGGCACTCACTGGTGGGCACTGATGAGCACAGATGGGTACTGACAGGCACCGATGAGCAGATGGGCACTGATGTGCACTCACTGGTGGACACTGATGAGGACAGATGGGCACTCACTGGTGGGCACTGATGAGCACTGACAGGCACCGATGAGCACTGATGTGCACTCACTGGCGGGTACTGATGAGCACAGATGGGCACTCACTGGTGGGCACTGACATGCACAGATGGGCACTGACGGGCACCGATGAGCACAGATAAGCACTGACGGGCACAGATGAGTACTCACTGGTGGGCACCGAGGAGCACAGATGAGCACTGATATACACACTGGCATTCACTGTTGGGCACTGATGAGCACAGATGGGCACTGACAGGCACCGAGGAGCACTGATGGGCACTGATGTGCACTCACTGACGGGTACTGATGAGGACAGATGGGCACTCACTGGTGGGCACTGACATGCACAGATGGGCACTCACTGGTGGGCACCGAGGGGCACTGACAGGCACTGATATACACACTGGCAGGCACTGATGAGTACAGATGGGCACTGTAGATCACAGATGGGCACTGATGAGCAAAGATGGGCACTGTAGATCACAAATGGTCACTGTAGAGCACAGGGCACTGTAGATCACTGATGGGCACTGTAGATCACAGGTGGGCACTGTAGATCACAGGTGGGCACTGTAGAGCACTGATGGGCACTGTTGATCACAGGTGGGCACTGATGGGCACTGTTGATCACAGGTGGGCACTGTAGAGCACTGATGGGCACTGTATAGCACTGATTGGCACTGTAGAGCACTGGTGGGCACTGTAGAGCACTGATTGGCACTGTATAGCACTGATTGGCACTGTATAGCACTGATGGGCACTGTAAAGCACAGGTGGGCACTGTAGATCACAGACAGGGCACTGTAGATCACAGTCAGGGCACTGTAGATCACAGTCAGGGCACTGTAGATCACAGTCAGGGCACTGTATATCACAGTCAGGGCACTGTATATCCCACTCACAGTTGTAAGAACCGATTCTCCTTTCCTCACACTCGGTATTGGTGTGAGGAAAGGAGAGAGAAAACCCAGCCATGACCCTGCTGTGTTTACATTTGTGATCGCTCTGTCCAATGAAGAGCGACCACAAATGTAATCAGCAGCTGTAAGTGGCTGTTCACCCCCCTCTTCCTAATGTCCTGTGTCCGAGGGACACAGCCGTCACGGACAGTACCCGATGCGCGCCGCCGGGGGCGCGCGAGAAGCGCGATCACGGGAGGACGTCATATGACGCCCTCCCAGAACTGGCCGGCCGCGGTGAAGCCGTCATTCGGCTATGCGCGGTCGGCAAGTGGTTAAGGTACCTTTTTATTCAAGGATAATGGGTGCAATGGTAAAAACAGATTTTCAAAAAGTTACTGACCATGTATTCAGGGTATGCTAATTGGCTGCTAATTGGGCAACTATTTGGCAAATGAGGTTTAATGTTGTTAAATTTAAGGTTCTGCACTTGGGGGCTAAGGATATCAAGAAAAACACAGAGGTGCGGGGCTGGAATACCTAATAACAAAGTTCAAATGTATATATACACATACATTGCACTAAACCCAGATGTGGATATAAAGTGACAAAAGTGCAGAATGCAAAGCTAAAGGTGATATTGGTGAGCACTATAGATGTGCTGAGTGTTAATAACCATACACAGTCCTGAAAACCGTTCATATAAAGTGCTTAGAAGTGATGATCCATCTGAGGGGATCTCAGATAGGTGCTCCTTACAACATCCTGGTAACGTGCCGTGAAATTGTTAGAAATACGCACTCACCAGATGCGCAACCTTTATGCGCATATATGTAAATCTCAAAGATGTCTGCTGAAGATCTCCTTCAGAACCGGATCAGCCTGGTCTGGTCACAAACTGATAAGAATCCCCTTCCCCTGGGCAGTTTGCAGCACCTAAGGCCTCTGTCCGGAATGGGCTCTGTACAGCGTTCCTCTCTGCAGACTACAATGTGATGCTGGGTTTGGGATGGGCGCTCGGTGCTCAGGATAGCGGCCTATTGAAGGCGACTCAGCTCCGGCTTCGCCTCTCTCCTTCGTCTCTCACAGCAAGTACACAGTGACACAGTAAGTACAGCAAGCAAGTAGGTGAGAAACAGTGGTATGGACAGAGGCCAGCTGAAGCAGAGTTGAAAAAAGCAGGAAAGAAGGCTCAAGGCATAGGGCTAACAGATTGCTTAAATCGGCATATCTCAAGAATGCCACCTGCCTGTCACGTTCTCGCAGACCAGCTCTCTGATCCTTTCAGGTTAGACTTGCACTGCAGTCTGAGGTTATCCTAGGCAGATGATCAGAGTGGCTACCACGCAAGAGGTCTTCCCTTGCACCTCTCTGCAGAGCACCCTTAGGTGTGGAGACAGGGAGTGCTGCGCCAAAAGAAGCATGAGTTGCCAGCTGTGTAGTTCCCTGAAGACCAGTGTAGATGAGGCACCAGATGGAGACTTGATTGTGCAGTGATGTCAGCGAGGCAGATGACAAGATGACACTGTAGATGTGCAGGCAAAGTCTTGATCATGCAGAGATATCAGCAGTGCAGGTGCAGTGTCAGGAGCCCGCACCGGGGTCATACACGGTAGGTCAGTCAGGAACAGGATCAGAGGTTTACTGAAGATCAAGCCATACACAGTAAGCAGGCAGCAAGATTAATCCTTATAAACAAGCCAAGGTCAGAGCCAGGAGAGAAGCCAAGACCGGTCCAGAGTCAGCAATGGGAAATCCAAGAATACAGCAACACAGGAGCACAGGATACAGGGGGCTGACAGTCACCCAGCAACTTGTGGGCTAACCTGCTCATCTATAGTGGCCCTTACTGGGGAGGTGAAGGGGATGAGGATGGAGTTGGCCCTGATGTGTCAAGAAATGCAGAAACTGTGGGACCGCACTGCAGCCTTGGAGGGAAGAGTGAGTACCCTGGAAGGTGACTGCACATATCACACGTCCCTATGTATTTGTTGCCAGTCGATCACTTCTACTAATGCTGATAGATTGGAAGGTTTGGAAAATCAGTCACGCCGCAACAATGTGGACGCGGTGGGGCGCCGCATGGCAAACCCTCTTGGAAAAATGATAATGTGATCCTCCTGTGCTTCTAAATAATAATAGTGATATATACCTAATATAAGCTGCTAACACCCAATCCTAAACCTATAGGTGTTGATGCATAAATCAATAAATAAATTTGTGTAGCGCTAATCCATATAACCCATATGAATAAACATAAATACAAAATACATATAAAATATAATAATTTATATAACAAATATAGTGATGTATCCAAAGTGATCTGATCCTCTAGGGATCTATTGTGACACACGTACACGTGACACAGAAACGTGAAATAACAAATTGGACCCAATGTAGTGAAAAATATCAAAATGCTACAAACAAAAAAAAACCCAAATCCCTAATTGGGATCAATGAATCAATATAAACAGACCTAATGCAACAAACAGTGAATCCCCGAATCAAAGGGGATAATCCACCTAAATAAAGTGATACGTGTTTAAATACCCCAAATAAACATATCAATATAAAAAAACCACTTTATCAAAAACACATATAAAATTCAACACTCCAATCTGAATAAAAAGTACTGTATATTGATTTTTGTTATTTCACGGTTGTGTCACGTGTACGTGTGTCACAATAGATCCCTAGAGGAGCAGATCACTTTGGATACATCACTATATTTGTTAAATAAATTATCTTATATTTTATATGTATTTTGTATTTGTTTGTTTACTCATATGGGTTATATGGATTAGCGCTACACCAATTTATTGATTTATGCATCAATACCCTCCTGGAACCTGATCTGGGGGACTTGGTTGATCCTTAGTGTCTTAAACCTTGTTCATTAGAATAGCGGGGTATTGCTCTAACATTTCCTTCCCTCTTTTTGTATTTTTCCCCCTTAAGCTGGGGCTCCTCCCCTCTTGGGCTTTTCTTACATTTACCTGCTGTGTGTTTGTCCACAAGACATTGTGCAAACCCCAACCTGTTTTTGGTCCTGAGGGGACCTTTTGGCTTCTTGCCAGTGTCTTCAGTTAATATTTGTATGGCTCTGTTGGCCTACATGTCGGTAATAATTTCAGTATTCTTTGCTTATGGTTCACCTGGAATGTCTGTTTAGTGGAGTGCATGTTGCAGGTTCATTTTCCCTGCCTCTTGCGGCCGTCCTGCTGGTTACCCTGACCCTTGTGATCTGGGCCCCTTCTGCTGCCTACCCGCTCATTCCTCACCTCGGGGGGTGTTCGTATCTGTCCAGGATTGGGTTATCCCTCCCATTTTATCCATGTGTATTATGCCTGTCTCCCATAAAGAATTGTTTTTATCCTGGAATGTAAGGGACCTGGGAGATGAAACTAAACGGGCTGCTGTCTTCCATGTATTTAAACATTTAAAACAGTCTAATGTGCTTGCAGGAAACGCATTTGAAATCTGACACTGTCGGTACCCTCCGCTCTTGTTTACTTCCCATACAATATAATTCCTTCCATTCCATGTTTTCAAGAGGTGTGAGCATCCTCATATCTAACTCTATTCAGTTTATTCATGGGCAGGAGTGGATTGATGAGGAGGTCAGGTATGTTTTCCTACTGTGTACATTGAATGGGTTACGCTGCATAGTGGCTGCGGCATATATCCCTCCGCCCTACTCTTCGGAGGTCATTAAACACCTACCTCAATTTATGGCCAATCATCCTGATGTTCGTCTATTGGCGGGTGATTCAAACAATTGCTTACTCCCTAGCTTGCTAATTTATTGGTGGAACTGGGCCTCTGGGATGTGTGGCGGATAAAATATCCAACAGCAAACTGTTGTTCATGTTTTTCTTCTACTCATGGGCTTTCACGTATAGATTTGGGCCTTGGGAACACGGCTATTCTGCCATATGTGCTTGATGCTGCGTATGAAACCAGGGCTCTCTGACCATGCCCCTTTCTGGGTCAAGCTAGAGGTGTGTTATACCCGCTCTCGTCCGCTGTGGAAGGTGAACCCATTTTGGTTCACTGTTTCTGGAGTCCGAGTTGTTTCCGGGGGAGTTGTCAGACATTCTGGAGAATGTCGGCTTGTCCCAACTAGGAATGGTTTGGGATGCGATGAAGGCATTCCTGCGGGGCTTGATTATCTGGGAGATTTCAGCAGTTAAGCGTAGATCCAGGGAGTGGGAGGAAAAAGTACAGTTAGATGTCCAACAATGGGAGATTCAGAGGATTCAAGCCCTTGTAACTGCACTTCCTGGAAAGAGGCCCAAGCCCTTTATGAATCAGTGCTTACTCAAGTGGCAGAAGCGATTTATTTTTTGCAACAAAAATATTTTGAGGAGGGGGAAAGTACGGGGCACCTTCTTGCTGTTGTGGCGAAGTCACAGCAAGGGTTGTCCACTGTGGACAGTAGGATGCTGATGGAGCAATTTGCACAAGTCATGTGGAAATCCTAAGAGTTTTTCATAATTTTTACGAAGATCTGTATGCTTCTAAAACTATGGCTACCCACTCTGAGCTTTTGCAGTTTCTAGACACCTGCTCTTTTCCTGTTTTATCAGAGGCTGACCAGAGAGAACTGGAGATGCCAATTACTGTTGAGTTATACGGAAGCTTTGTCATGCACCCCCAGTAATAAATCCCCCGGCTCTGATGGCTTGCCGTTCAAAATCTAGAATAGATATGGTGCACAGCTCCTTCCGGCATTACTCATTGGCCTGAATGCTGCCATGGATGGAAATGGTTTACCTCCCTCCATGAATGAGGCTGTTATTATAGTATTATTGAAGCCTGAAAAAGATCAATTAAAACCTGAATCCTACTGACCTATTTCCCTCCTGAATACGGATGCTAAATTATTGGCCCGGGTTCTAGCTACTAGACTGGCGCGGATTATTGGTACTATCGTACATAAAGATCAGCCGTGGGATTACTCCTTCCAGAGCGACGGCTAATAATATTTGTAGACTCTTTGAATTTGCAGATTCCGGTGGATAATCCCGGGGGGGGGGGGGGGGTTGGGGCAATTTTTTTGTCTTTGGATGCAGCCAAGGCATTTGATAGTGTGGAATAGCCTTGTCTATGGTGTTGTCTGGATTTGGTTTTGCTTTCAAGTTCATTAGCTAGGTGTCTCTTCTCTATGCGGCCCCTAGTGCTAGAATCTGGGTTAACGGGGATTTGTCAGATTCATTCAGGCTGCAGAGGGCAACGAGGCAGGGTTGTCCTCTCTTGCCCCTTTTGGTTGCTTTGGTGTTAGAACCTGTAGCGATTTTGGTACAACAATCTCCGGACATTGTCGGTTTTACAATGGGTGTTCTTTCGGAAAAGATCTCTTTACGCGGATGACACACTGTTCTATTCGGGTGATACTTCCACATCCTTAGATGCTGTTATGTCACTTATCAAACGCTTTGGTGGATTTTCCGGTTTTAAAATTAATTGGCATAAATCAGTGTTGATGCTCGTGGATCCTGTAGAACTCCCCCTCCCGGCCTGTGCACAGCACATCCAAGTAGTGTCTACATTTAAGTATTTGGGGGTGGTAGTTTCTACTGATCCTAAGCAGTATATCTCTCAATCTTTTACCTCTGCTCCATCAGCAGAAAGTGAAGTGTAACAGTTGGTGCAAACTTTCTCAGCGGTGATGGGTAGAGTCAATTTAATTAAAAAGATTTGGGCCCTGCAACTTCTTTATATTTTTCATAATTCTCCCATATGGATTCCTAAGAAGTGGTTTCATCCCAGTTTAGAAGTCTTATTTGGAAAAAGCAGGTGGCTAGAATAAAATTGTCCACGTTGCAATATGGTAAGGATTCGGGGGGTTAGCGGTTCCTGAACCCAGACTTTATGTTCTAGTGGCCCAATTGCAGCAACTGGTTGGCTGGGATTTGCTTGATAATACTAATCCCTTTATTAGTTTGATTTCCCTTCCAGATCCCACCATTTCGGCTCTTTCTCACCCTGGTATGGCTCTGCCGGTCCTTCCATGCACGGCTCCGACTGCGGACCTCTTGAGGCACGTCTGGAGTATGGTAAAAGCACCCTTTCATATTACCAGTTTTCTCTCCTGTACTTGTGGAATAATCTGCAATATGTCGAACTGGCTAACTTGGAGGCTTTAAACAACTGGAGGGATCGTGGCCTGGAATTTGTATCTCAGCTGTATTCAGGGACAATCCTAAAGTCCTTTTCGTAATTGCAAATGGAATTTACATTTACACATAAGCATTTTTATTGCTATCTTCAACTACGCCATGCAATACAGGCTCAGTCTTCGCTCTCTAATCTCACATTGACAGGATGTCACTCAGGCAACCCATAAGAAGGGCATGATTTCTTGAGTATACTCTCAGCTATTGTCCACAGTGCAGGATCAAGCTAGTCTCTGGAGCAGGGCGCAGTGGTCCCGGAATCTTGGAGAGGTTGCTTGAGATGCCTGGGATGCTGCCCTGGAATCAGTTCCGTTAATTTATCTTTCCTCCTCTCATAAATTGACCCAATTGTTTATTCTCCATCGAGCGTATAGGACCCCTGTGCAACTATATTGGTGGGGTAGGCAGGATTCACCTGACTGTCCAAGGTGCAGGGTCCAACAGGGCGATTTCATTCATATCCTCTGGCGCTGCCCTAAGTTACATAGATACTGGTTCTCCAGTTTTTTCTTTAGTATCGCATTATACTGTTCCCCAGGACCCCTTGCAATGTCTTTTGGGGGAAATCGACCAACAATTGTTTCATGCTGGAGGGTATATCATGGTGTCTAGACTTTTATATCTAGCTAGGAAGCTGAAAGCAAGTTACTGGTTATCAGCTCCTCCGACTTGCAAGCAATGGATAGCTTGTTAATTCTTTACTCCCACAGGAGAAACTTACGTACCAATATCACAATGCTTATCGTAAGTTCCAGCGGGTATGGCAGGGTTGGGTGGATACTTCTGGGCTCGGCCCTGTCCATTGATGGTGGATCGGCTTTTACAGGTGTGATATTTTAAGTTAGAGGTGTAGCTCCACTCCTTCCCTGGGGGGAGCTCATGTGCATCTCGCATTCTTTTTGATGAGACGTCTCGGGTGAACCAGAGGTTGTTGTTGATGTGGTTTTCTTTTTTGTTGTTTGAGTGCATGTTTTGGGCTTTGTTCCTTTCCCCCCCATTTCCGTTCCCATCTGGATTGGAAGGAATAAAGCGTAAGAAGGAAAAAAAAAAAAAGCAAGGCATTGTCAAAGTTTTGGATCCCTGTGATCTTTGTTTTGTTTGATTACCATTTCTGTTATTCTGTTCACTACGGGTTCTGCTTATCCACGTTGCTCAATTTATGTGTAATTCTGTTGTTGCAGAAATGTCATGGTGGATTTTGTAAGTACTGTTCCATTTTCTTGACAATAAAAGTTGTTTGAAATTAAAAAAAAAAAAAAAAAAAGAAATCGCAGGTATTGGTGAAATTTTAACGATGCCGTAGAAACTGCCCCATGGATACCCCTCTTATCAAAGGTGGGAGGGGGGGCTGTCTGCCCTAAGAAGGGTGTTGGCAGTTTTTTTATGAAAGGTTCCTGTCAATAAATTTCCTTCTCTTGATCTAATCCAAAGATCCAAGAAAGAAATTTGGCACTTGTCAGTTTGATATTGCTATCATTCTGAGATAACTCCCCTATAAAGGCTTGTAAATCACAGATGTTACTTTTCTAGGTCATTAAAACGTCATCAATATATTGTATACATAACGAATGGCTGTGATACAGTGAGGACTGATAGACAATTTCCTCCCAGGCTCTCAAATGTAAACAGGTGTATGAGGGAGCCCAAGTGGCTCCCATCGAAGTGCCTTTAATTTGTTGGTAATAAGACCACAAAATTTCAAGAAGTTATGCTGTAACATAAATGCAAGTAGGTCTAGCAGGAATTAATTTTGGGGTCCCATATTGGGGAAAATATTGTTCTAGGAAGAGAACTACCCTCAGTCCATGGATGTGTGGTATTGAGGTGTATATAGAGATTCAACATCAATGTGGACCAGCCATGCATCTTAATCAACCATTACATCCCTAATCTGAGAGAGGAAATCCTTGGTCCCTCAACTAAAATACTATGTGCAGGTCACTATTTCCTTTATCAACTCATTCACATATTTTCCAACTCTCTCCAGAGGTCCATTTATGGCTGAGATGATGGGCCTTCCCATGGAATCATCCTTTTTTATCTTTGGTATAGCATGAAACTTTGGTATATTATAATCTGTCATGCGATACAGTGAAACGCGTTGCCATTGCTCCATTGTTACCTAGCTACGCCTCCATTCATTGAGGCATCCTTGTATCAGTGGTGGTATCTCTGGAGGTATTCCCGGCGGGGATCCTTCGCACAGTGTTGCGGAAGCATAAACTGCTTGGGCTGATCATCTGCGTAGAATAACCTCAGACTGCAGTGCAAGTCTAACCTGGAAGGATTAGTGAGCCAGTCTGCGGGAACCTGACAGGCGGGTGGCATTGGTGTGAGATGCTGATTCAGGCAACCTGTTAGCCCTATGCCTTGAGCCTTATTTACATTTTTTTTTTTTTACACTCTGCTTCAGCTGGCCTCTTTCCATACCACGGTTTCTCATCTACTTGCTTTACTCATTATTCAGCCATTACACTCTGATTACCTGTTGAACTGTCATCCTATGCACCTACCATCCCTTCAAGCTTGCATAGAAGCCAATATTATTTACTTCCTTTACTTCCTTTTGCAGCTGCATAAAATATAGTCATGGAGATCTGTTCATGAACTACCTACAAAATTTTATTGCTGTTTGCACTTGAATACATGACTGTCTGTGTATCTGCAGCCTTGGACATTCATACGTAGTCAGGTTAATGGCTAGACAACCAACCCGTAAGGCTCACAGCTTGTGATATACAGGTGAAACTTGAAAAATTAGAATATGGTGCAAAAGTTAATTTATTTCAGTAATGCAACTTAAAAGGTGAAACTAATATATGAGATAGACTCATTACATGCAAAGCAAGATAGTTCAAGCCGTGATTTGTCATCATTGTGATGATTATGGCTTACAGCTCATGAAAACCCCAAATCCACAATCTCAGAAAATTAGAATAGTGTGAAAAGGTGCAATATTCTCGGCTCAAAGTGTCCCACTCTAATCAGATAATTAGGCCATAACACCTGCAAAGGGTTCCTGAGCCTTTAAATGGTCTCTCAGTCTGGTTCAGTAGGAATCACAATCATGGGAAAGACTGCTGATCTGACAGTTGTGCAGAAAACCATCATTGACACCCTCCATAAGGAGGGGAAGCCTCAAAAGGTAATTGCAAAAGAAGTTGGATGTTTCCAAAGTGCTGTATCAAAGCACATTAATAGAAAGTTATGTGATAGGGAAAAGTGTGGAAGAAAAAGGTGCACAAGCAGCAGGGATGACCACAGCCTGGAGAAGATTGTCAGGAAAAGGCCATTCAAAAGTGTTGGACTTTCACAAGGAGTGGACTAAGGCTGGAGTCAGTGCATCAAGAGCCACCACACACAGACGGATCCTGGACATGGGCTTCAAATGTCGTATTCCTCTTGTCAAGCCGCTCCTGAACAACAAACAACATCAGAAGCGTCTTACCTGGGCTAAAGAAAAACAGACCTGGTCTGTTGCTCAGTGGTCGAAAGTCCTCTTTTCTGATGACAGCAACTTTTGCATCTCATTTGGAAACCAAGGACCCAGAGCATGAAGGAAGAATGGAGAAGCACACACTGCAAGATGCTTGAAGTCCAGTGTGAAGTTTCCACAGTCTGTGTTGATTTGGGGAGCCATGTCATCTGCTGATGTTGGTTCACTGTGCTTCATCAAGTCCAGGGTCAACGCAGCCATCTACCAGGAGATTTTGGAGCACTTCATGCTTCCTTCCACAGATGAGCTTTATGGGGATGCTGACTTCATTTTCGAGCAGGGCTTAGCACCTGCCCACGCTGCCAAAAGCACCAAAACCTGGTTCAGTGACCGTGGGATTACTGTGCTTGATTGGCCAGAAAACTCGCCTGACCTGAACCCCATAGAGAATCTATGGGGCATTGCCAAGAGAAAGATGAGAGATATGGGACTGAACAATGCAGAAGAGCTGAAGGCCGCTATTGAAGCATCCTGGTCTTCCATAACACCTCAGCAGTGCCACAGGCTGATAGCTTCCATACCACGCCACGTTAAGGCAGTAATTGCTGCAAAAGGGGCCCAAACCAAGTACTGAGTACATATGCATGCTTATACTTTTCAGAGGTCCAATATTGTTCTATGTACAATGCTTGTTTTCTTGATTGCATGTAATATTCTAATTATCTGAGATTGTGGATTTGGGGTTTTCATGAGCTGTAAGCCATAATCATCACAATTATGACAAATTACGGCTTGAACTATCTGGCTTTGCATGTAATGAGTCTATCTCATATGTTAATTTCACCTTTTAAGTTGCATTACTGAAATAAATGAACTTTTGCACGATATTCTAATTTTTCGAGTTTTACCTGTAATATAGCTTCTCTGCAACCCCATACAGATTTGACTGTGTTGCATACGCTGGTAGTCATAACTAAGCGTGCCATACCTTTGCCTCATGTAATGCAATATCATCTGCAGATTCTTGCTTTATTATATGATCATTAATATTTTACTTTTGATTATTGGTTTTTAAGCTGCTTTTGCTATAAATTTTATATTGATTGGCCATGTCACATGTTCATGGGGGTCTTTACTTGATAGTCTATTGTGGCCAAGTTTAACCCCAATGGGAGTCTTGCAAACCTATTTTGGGCACAGTGACATCACTTTAGGGTAATTTGTGAGACAATGCTGTCCAGTTTTAATTAGGAGGGTGAAGGCGTATTGTCTTTTTTTTTTTGACTAATTCTGTGAACTTACAGTAATAAAGTTTATACTGCTGGAATTATTTGAAGCCACTTATGTCCACGCGGCAGCTACTGGGTGCTTGGTTCACAGTTTTACTGTGTTCCAAATGTTATTGTTGTGTGTTATGTACCCATTAATATAGGTAAGCTGTAATCATAGTGGGCTTTAGAAGGCCAACAGAGTACAGCTTAGGAAAAGGACATTTTTGCTGGAAAGGCTGTGCATCATGCCATGGTATATGTTCCCTATTCTGCACTGCAGGGAGTGGGGGGGGGGGAGATAAGATATGGGCATCCATATGCAACAGCAAACTCCACAGATTTGTAGCCATAACAAGGGATCCTGTATCCTTTCAAGTAGTTGCCCTGGTGACTATTGCCTAGATAGACATTGTGCAGATATACTGAGACTCCTGGCGGACAAGCTTTGACCTCTTCCAAGAAGGTCATATTGGTTGGTGCAAGGCCCTTTATTTCATCTTGCTTCTCATTTGTTGGCATTAAGAATATAGCTTTTGAAACCCAAGTCCTAAAGGATAGGTTTATATCTGATTGTTATCCCAACCTTGCCCAGAGAAGTAAAATCTAAAGGGTCTACAATTTTAAGTCTTTGCCTGGATGTACACACATCTGGGTCCTGGGGAATACTCTGTTGTTCAGATATTGATCTTTTGTCAATCTTCTCTTGACCAGTGTCTTGCCCTGAGTACCCTCATGGGGCAGTTTTTTACCTTATCCGTTTATGTTCCAGAAACCTTCTACTTCACAATCCTTAAGCAAGGTCTTTCTTCAGGTAGTTGTTCATTTTAATCCCCCTATTCAACCACCTTTGACACTTTGGGATCTGAACTTGGTGCTCTCTGTACTCCACAGACCCCACTTTGAGCCAATCAGAGCTATCCCTTTTGGAGACTTCACATGTAAAATTGCCTTCCTAGTAGCCATTTCTTCTGTTATGCAGGTTTCTGAGTTGGTGCCCCCTCATGTAAGGAACTTTTTTTTTGTACTGTACAGGAACAAGATGGTCTTTAGACCAATACCTTCTTTTCTACCCAAGGTGGTTTCTTTGATCCACCTCATTGAAGATGTCCAGACTTTCCTGCTCCCAAATGCATTAGGGAAGTTTCCCTGAACTGCTTGGATGTTGTCAGGGCTGTCAGGGTCTACTTAGCCACTACAGCTTTCATTCACAAGATTGAGTCCCTTGTACTCCCTATTTCATAGACTGAGTCCTTTTTGTGCTCCATATAGGCTGTTGTAGAGGGCACACTGCCTTGCGCGCCACCATTGCCAGGTGGATCAGACAACTTTGACCCCCAGGGGATTTCCCTAATAGAGCTCATACCATCAAATTTGTTGGTGTCTCTTGGGCATTCTAGCATCAAGCAACTGTAACTGGCAGGACCGCCACCTGGTCCTCTGTTCACATGATCTCCAGGTTATAGGAGGTGTGGATGTTCCGACCTCAGCAGATGCAAGCTTTTGCTGGAAGGTGCTTTTAAGCTGTTATCTGAGCAGGTTTATTAGGTTCTTACCCTTTTTTTTTTTTTTTAAACTGTTGGCAATTCTGTTTACTATGCTGTCACACAGTTTATTGCTTGAGTATATTCCATGGTCTATGACTACAGTTCTGTGTCCTGTTCTGTATGATTAGGATAAAGGTAATTTAGACTTGCCTTTCCATCTCTTTTCTTGGGGTACAGTACAAGACACAGAACCCTCCCTTCTGTTTCTGTAATCACTCCTTAAGCTTGCCTAAACACTGGAATGAATAAGGCTGGCCAAGGCTTACATTAGAATATAAGAGCAATTTAAAACTTCACCATTGCAGGACTTTTATTACAGGCTCCGCCACATGCTGGACATCTGGGTTTTGAGGATCATAAAGTGGCCAAAGAGTCTTGCCAAGCATTGAGTTATTTGCATTTAAATGTTTTTACAGTAGCTTTAGCAAGGTTTAGGAGTTACATCACATTGTTCCTGTGGGTGGCAGACAAAGGTTATTGTATGGGAGGTGCTATGGTTGGGTCAGAGGTGGAAAGCAAACACTAACTGGGGGAGGTTGAGGTAGGTGTGAAGTATTGTGACTGGGGTGAGATGTTGGGTAACAGAGCTGCTGTGACCTTGGGGAGAGATGGGTGACAGGGAGGCACTGTTACCTGGGAGGTGATGGGGGGGGGGGGGGTACTGCGATTTGGTGGATAAAATTAAGGTTAGGCAAGCAGGGAGGCATTGTGACATGTAGGTAGCAAAGAAAGACTGTGACCAGGGTTGAAAGGGAGATGAGCGCTGTGGAACAATGAGACTTACACACCCCTTCTCCTTGCAGATTTTGTCTCAGTGCAGTGTTTAGCCAATAGATGCAGGGAAGTCTTTTGACCCAGATTTCACTTGCGTCTCCCAGCAGTGGTCATATGACATGTCTCACGATCTAGTAGGGAAAGACAGGTACCAAGAGAGTTCCTTGTATCTGGTGGCCAGGCTGTATGCTGACCCTAGTGATCTGCTTTTGATCATTGCTGTGGGGGGGAATAGTGAATGGTTAGCTGCACAGCCCAATCAGGTGAGTGGAGGTTTGGCTACAGAAAAGGTGCCAGGGAGATTAGCTCGGCTGCCAAGGAGAATAGGTGCTGGGGAGATGGCTGAGCTGCAGGGGATATAATGTGCTGTGGAGCTAAGCTGCAGTAGAGATACGGTGCTGGTGACCTGAGCTGCTGCTCCTCCACCTTCCATTTGAGGATGCCCCACAGATGCTCAATAGTGTTTTAGGTCTGGAGACATGCTTGGCCAGTCCATCACCTTTACTCTCAGCTTCTTTAGCAAGGCAGTGGTTGTCTTGGAGGTGTGTTTGGGGTCGTTATCATGTTGGAATACTGCCCTGCGGCCCAGTCTCCGAAGGGAGGGGATCATGCTCTGCTTCAGTATGTCACAGTACATGTTGGCATTCATGGTTTGCTCAATGAACTGTAGCACCCCAGTGCCGGCAGCACTCCTGCAGCCCCAGACCATGACAATCCCACCACCATGCACCACACACTTGTCTTTGTACTCCTCACCTGGTTGCCGCTACACACACTTGACAGCATCTGAACCAAATAAGTTTATCTTGGGTCATCAGACCACAGGACATGGTTCCAGTAATCCATGTCCTTAGTCTGCTTGTCTTCAGCAAACTGTTTGCGGGCTTTCTTGTGCATCATCTTTTAGAAGAGCCTTCCTTCTGGGACAAAAGCCATGCAGACCGATTTGATGCAGTGTGTGGCGTATGGTCTGAGCACTGACAGGCTGACCCTCTACCCCTTCAACCTTCAACAGTGGCAGCACTCGTACATCTATTTCCCAAAGACAACCTCTGGATATGATGCTGAGCACATGCACTGAACTTCTCTGGTCGACCATGGCGAGCCCTGTTCTGAATGAAACCTGTCCTGTTAAACCGCTGTATGGTCTTGGCCACCATGCTGCAGCTCAGTTTCAAGGTCTTGGCAATCTTCTTATAGCCTAGGCCAGGGGTCTGCAACCTTTAAGACATAAAGAGCCACTTGGACCCGTTTCTGAAGGGAAAAAAAAGACTGGGAGCCGCAAAACCATTGCAACATTTAAAACAAATCCGACACTGCATATATTGTTTCTTACCTTAATGCAGTGGTGGGCAACCTTTTTTTTCAACTGAGCCAAATCTCGCCAAAACCACGATTGAAATTTATTTTGAGAGCCACATTTTTAAAACTGAAAATTGATCCCCCATATAGTAATTCATCCCCCATATAGTAATTCATCCCCCCTATAGTAATTCATCCCCCCTATAGTAATTCATCCCCCCTATAGTAATTCATCCCCCCTATAGTAATTCATTCCCCATATTGTGTCAATTCACTTACCTTTGCTCCGCGCGTTCCTCTCGCCATGTTCCCGCGCCGTTCTGGTCTTCAGGGCGGACTGTGAGAGGAGAGGAGTTCGTCACGCTGCCCCGCCTACATCCTGGCTGCCCCGCCTACATCCTGACAGACAATGTTTGCCACGCTCCGCGGGCCGGATTAAAAGGTCTGCCAGGCCGTAGTTTGCCCATTGCTGGGCTAGCTGCAGAGTCCTGACTTTTGGGGCGGCCGCCCAAGAGGAGGGAGGGGAGCGGGCGCCCGGCACACAGAAGAGCCGCATTGAAGTGTGTAAAGAGGCCGCATGTGGCTCGCGAGCCGCGGCTGCCTGTCACCTGGTGGGCAGTGTGCTCCGGAGCCGCAGCAAAGGTGAAAAAGAGCCGCATGCGGCTCTGGAGCCGCAGGTTGCCGACACCCGGCCTAGGCCATCTTTATGTAGAGCAACAATTCTTTTTTTTTTTTTTTCAGATCCTCAGAGTTCTTTGCCATGAGGTGCCATGTTGAGCTTCCAGTGACCAGTATGAGAGAGTGAGAGTGATAAAACTGAATTTAACACACCTGCTCCCCATTCACACCTGGACAAGTGAATCAAAATCTGTTTCTTGGCCAGGTGTGGGCTACTCCATTATTTCTTCATCAGTTAAGCAGCTAAAAGGTCTGGAATTGATTCTAAGTGTGGTATTTGCATTTGGAATCTGTTGCTGTGAACCTACATCATGCGTTCAGAGGAGCTGTCCATGCAAGTGAAACAGGCCATTGTAAGGCTTCAAAAAATAAAACAGATCAGAGAAATAGCAGCAACATTAGGAGTGGCCAAATCAACAGTTTGGTACATTCTGAGGAAAGAAGAATGAACTGGTGACCTCATCAACATAAAAAGGCATGAATGTCCACAGAAGACAACAGTGGTGGATGATCACAGGCTCCTCTCTATGGTAATGAAAAACCCATTCACAACATCCAGACAAGGGAAGGACACTCTCCAGGAGGTGGGCGTATCATTGTCAAAGTCTACAATCAAGAGAAGACTTCACAAGAGCAAATACAGAGGGTTCACCACAAGGTGTAAATCATTCATAAGCCTGAAGAATAGAAAAGCCAGATTAGACTTTGCCAAAAAACATCTAAAAAAACAAAACCAGACCAGTTCTGGAAAAACATTCTTTGGACAGATGAAATTAAGATTAATCTGTACCAGAATGACGGGAAGAAAAAAGTGTGGAGAAGGCTTGAAACAGCTCATGATCCAAAGCACACAACGTCATCTGTAAAACATGGTGGAGGCAGTGTGATGGCGTGGGCATGCGTGGCTTCCAGTGGCACTGGTGTTTATTGATTATGTGACAGAAGCAGTCTGATGAATTCTGCTGTGTTTAGAGATATACTTTCAGCCAAATGCAGCAAAGATGATTGGACGGCGCTTCACACGATGGATGGACAATGATCTAAAACACTGCGAAAGCAACCCAGGAGCTTTTGAAAGAAAAGAAGTGGAATATTCTGCAGTGGCCGAGTCAATCACCTGATCTCAGCCCAACTGAGCATACATTTCACTTGCTGATGGCAAAACTAAAGGCAGAAAGACCCGCAAACAAAGAACTGAAGACAGCTGCAGTTAGAGCCTGGCAAAGCATCAGAATGGAGGAAGCCCAGTCTTTTTAGTAATGTCCATGGGTTCCAGACTTCAGGCAGTCATTGCCAGTAAAGGATTCTCAACAAAATATTAAAACTGAACATTTTATTTGATTATATGCATTTGTCCAATTACATTGGAGCCCCTAAAAATGGAGGGACTATGCATGAAAATGGTTGCAGTTCCTAAAATTTGGACTTGATATTTATGTTCAACCCCTTGAATTAAAGCTGAAAGTCTGCACTTCAGATTCATTTGGATTGTTTCGTTTTAATTTATTCTGGTGGCATACAGAGCTAAAAGTATGAAAATTGTGTCCAAATATATATGGATCGAACCATATATAGGCATGCAATATAAATTATAGCACAATTTCATGTCTTTTCAAACACTAGATAAAGTTCAGTAGTCATAAGTGAATCTAAGTTACATATCAGATGGCAAATGGCAGCTACATTATGTCATGCAATGGAGAGATCCAGCAATGTTCCATGAAGGCTAGAGCTTCGTCCAGAATGTATATTACATAACAAGTCCTAATACTGCCCTAGCCTTTTTGGGTTTTTTTTGTGGAAAATCTACGAGAATGGTTTTTCCTTCGCTTTTCCAGGAGGATAGCTGTCTCTTTTGACCCTTCTTTTGGCAGAGCCAAAAGCGTACAGATCTTTCCCTCATAATAATGGCTTAAAATGAACCTGTGCCCAGCACGTAGCCATTTTTCATTTTTTACTTATTGCCCCAGAATCTTTGTATTTAGGCAGCCCTCTGAAGTAACTAACAGCAAATGTTTCTAAACGGTTACCTGAAAGCAACTTTAAGGCTTGTGGTCAGATGTGGAGCATGTAATACAGTATTTATGCTTTTAAGTGTATGTAAACCCTAAGCCTGGGTTCGCACTGATGCGAAGCGTGATTTGCAGTGGTTTCTGTGTGAATTCCACACCGCATCACAATCGCACCCCGTTCATGTGAACCTCTGCGGGCGTGTATATTAACTCCCCAAAATCAGTCCGCAAAACGCAGTGCGATGTGGGGAATCGGATCAAATAGGTGTGAATACCCATGTGATCCGATTCTAGTGCGGACCAAAAAAAGGGTCCTACACCTTTTTGATGCGGTGCGATTTGAGCCATACAAAACATATGGCTCAAATCACATCGCACAGAATTTGCATGTGATTTGCACAGGAATGTGGTGCGGTTTCTGTGCGAATCTCATGCGATATGCCGCACCACAGAAGTGTGAACCCAGGCTAACAGAGAACTTTTCTTGTGTGTTCTGTTTTGGTCAAGTAAATGTACCATTCAAAACATGTTATATATGTTTTATAAGTGCAAAAATGCTGTTGAACTTGACAGACATTTTGTGAGCTTATTGTGCACTGTGCTGATTGTTGTCAGTTGTCATTGTTCACAGCTACAGTGAAGGAAATAAGTATTTGATCCCCTGTTGATTTTGAATATTTGCCCACTCACAAAGAAATGATCAGTCTACAAATCGAATGGTAGGTGTATTGTAACACTGAGAGACAGAATAGCAACAAAAAATCAAAAAGAAATGCATGTCTAACAAATTATGCACTGATTTGCATGTTCATGAGGGAAATAAGTATTTGATCCCCTTCACAAAACATGACTTAGTACTTGGTGGCAAATCCCTTGTTGGCAATCAGAGGTCAGACGTTTCCTGTAGTTGGCCACCAGGTTTGCACACATCTCAGGAGGGATTTTGTCCCACTCCTCTTGGCAGATCCTCTCCAAGTCATTAAGGTTGGTGGCTGACATTTGGCAACTTGAACTTTCAGCTCTCTCCACAGATTTTCAATCGGATTAAGGTCTGGAGACTGGCTAGGCCACTCCAAGACCTTAATGTGCTTCTTCTTGAGACACTACTTTGTTGCCTTGGCTGTGTGTTTTGGGTCATTGTCACGCTGGAACACCCATCCACGACCCATTTTCAATGCCCTGGCTGAGGGAAGAAGGTTCTCACCCAAGATTTGATGGTACATCGTCCCTTTTGATGCGGTGCAGTTTTCCTGTCCCCTAAGCAGAAAAACACCCCCAAAGCAGAATGTTTCCACCACCTTGTTTGACAGTTGGGATGGTGTTCTTGGGGTTATAGGCAGCATTCCTCCTCCTCCAAACACGGCGAGTTGAGTTGATGCCAAAGAGCTCGATTTTGGTCTCATCTGATCACAACACTTTCAACCAGTCCTCCTCTGCATCATTCAGATGTTCAGTGGCAAACTTCAGACGGGCCTTGATATGTGCTTTCTTGAAAAGAGGGACCTTGCAGGCACTGCAGGATTTCAATCCTCGTCAGCGTAGTGTGTTACCAATTGTTTTCTTGGTGACTGTGGTCCCAGCTGCCTGGAGATCATTGACAAGATCCTCACGTGTAGTTCTGGGATGATTCCTCACTGTTCTCATGATCATTGACACTCCACGAGATGAGATCTTGCATGGTGCACCAGACCTAGGGAGACTGACAGTTTTTTGTTTCTTCCATTTGCAAATTATTGCACCAATTGTTGTCACCTTCTCATCAAGCTGCTTGGCGATAGTCCAGCCTTGTGTAGGGCTACAATCTTGTCCCTGACATCCTTGGACAGCGCTTTGGTCTTTGCCATAGTGGAGAGTTTGGAATCTGATTGTTTGATTGCTTCTGCGGACAGGTGTCTTTTATACAGGTAACAAAATGAGATTAGCAGCACTCCCTTTAAGAGACTGCTTCTAATCTCCACTTGTTACCTGTATGAAAGACACCTGGTAGCCAGAAATCCTGCTGAATGATAGGGGATCAAATATTTATTTCCCTCATGAACATGCAAATCCCTGTATAATTTGTTAGAAATGCATTCCTTTTGATTTTTTTTGTTGCTATTCTGTCTGTTACAATACATCTACCATTCGATTTTTAGACTAATGATTTCTTTGTGAGTGGGCAAACATTCAAAATCAGAAGGGGATCAAATACTTATTTCCTTCACTGTATCTCTCCCTCCTGTGTTATATAGATGAGGATAAATAGAAATGTAGTCCTAAAATGCTTTTATCTTAGAACAACAGTACAGCTTCTCCATAAATACAGTATGGAGAGTGAGCATTGTCACCTAGGACAAGAAATGCTTTACTGGAACTATCACCAGGTAAACGTAAAGAGAAATAAGTCCCAAAAAATATATCAAATACAGCTACCACACATACAGTTGTGTTCAAAATAATAGTCAGGCATCACTAACCTGATCAATCACTGTTTTTGGTAGAAATGATATTTCTACATGGCAAATAATTTACTAGCAGGTGTAGTAGAGTAATAGAAATCCAACAGACCCAACAGTCATGACATGCATGCTGCTGATTCTGTGTCATTGAATCACTAATTGAAAGGGGCATGTTCAAAATAATAGCAGTGTGGAGTTCTATTAGTGAGGTCATTCATTCTTTGAAAAACAGGTGGCAATTATTGCCCTTATTTAAGGAAGGAAGGCAGCAAATGTACATGCTGGTTACAGTGCATTTCTCTCTGAAATTCTGAGGAAAATGGGTCCTTCCAGACATTGTTCAGAAGAACAGTGTACCTTGATTAAAAAGTTGATTGGAGAAGGGAAAACATATAAAGAAGTGCAGAAAATGATAGGCTGTTCAGCTAAAATGATCACAAATGCTTCAAAATGGCAACCAAAACCTGAAAGACGTGGAAGAAAGCGAAAAACTACCATACGAATGGATAGAAGAATAGCCAAAATGGCGCGGACTCAGCCAACAATTCAGCTCCAGGAAGATGAAAGAAGGTGTAAAGTTCCCTGTGAGTACTGTTACAATTAGAAGATGCCTATGTGAAGCCAAGCTATCCGCAAGAAGTCCCCGCAAAGTCCCACTGTTGAAAAAAAGACACATGCTGAAGAGGTTACAATTTGCCAAAGAGCACATTGCTTAAAGAGAAATGGCGCAACATTTTGTGGACTGATGAAAGTAAGATTGTTCTTTTTTGGGTCTAGTGGCCGGAGACAGTTTGTCAGATGACCCCCAAACACTGAATTGAAGCCACAGTACACTGTGAAGACAGTGAAGCATGGTTGCGCAAGCATCATGATATGGGGATGTTTATCATACTACGGTGTTGGGCCTATTTATCGCATACCAGGGATCATGGATCAGTTTGAATACATCAGAATACTTGAAGAGGTCATGCTGCCTTATGCTGAAGAGGAAATGCCCTTGAAATGGGTGTTCCAACAAGACAACGACCCCAAACACACCATTAAACATGCAACATCTTGGTTCCAGACCAACAAGATTGACGTTATGGAGTGGCCAGCCCAATCCCCGGATCCTTATCAATAGAAAACTTGTGGGGGGACATTAAAAATGCCGTTTCTGAGGCAAAACCAAGAAATAGAGAAGAACTGTGGAATGTGGTCCAATCATCCTGGGCCAGAAGTTGGTTGACTCCATGCAACACAGATGTACAGCAGTTCTCAGAAACAGTGCTTATACAACTAAATATTCATTAAGTCATTCAAAGGAAAGCAAAATCTTCAAACATTTCTCAGTTTATATAGTGAATGTTTGAGTTTGTAAAGAATACAAACACTGCTATTTTTTTGAACAGTCTAATACTCACACTTAAATTTTTTTAGAGGAACACAAATTTGATATATTTTTCTTCATGTTTTGATTTGGAATAGAATGTGTAGAGTTCCCAATGCATTTGTGTGGATGGAAATAAAAGCTATTAGAAGGATTTTGAGCTTTATTCACTTTTTTCAACACACTGCTATTATTTTGAACACAACTGTAAGTACTAGTAAGTTGCAATTAATTGCAGTTTTGTTTTTGGAATCAGATACATTTTTTATATATATATAAATATATTTACTTTATATTTGTAGAGAGATTTTTGATGTTTTTTTTTTTTTCTTTTAAATCTATTTAGATATTTTGTACAGCGCTGTGGAATACCTCAAGGCTTCATGTTGTCAGCATTACTTTGTAGCTTATGCTATGATGATCTGGAAAACAAAGTATTTAATGGGATACAAGAAAATGGGTAAGCAGAATTTATTTTACTATGAACATCATCTTTTATGAAAATAACTATCATCAAGTGTTACTAAACAGGACTGCATTCACTATATCTGGTCTCACACAGAACATGGAAATGCAATTATTTTAGTAAATATAAACTGCTAAATACCTTTTCTCATCAGCAGTTAGAGCATTCTTGTGACTTCTTTTAGTGTCCAGAAGAGCACTAGTTAAAGCTTGTAGGAGGAGTTTGCATTCTCCCCTACAAGGCTGCAGGACCCCTGACTCTGTCTGGACAGTGCTGATTGGCCCTGTGATGATCACATGCACTCTCCCAAGAAAAAAAAAACAAAACTCTAGCAATACACACCAAGCTGAGCATGTGCAGCTTGGCCCAAGCCTCTGTTCTATCAGGAGTTTTATTGGGAACAGTAGAAGGGGAGGATCAGAGAAGACAGGATCAAACATCCTTTTTACACAATGCAGAGAATTAACCCCTTAGGTTCCACAGTGAGTACAACATTGCTGCATATACAGACTGATTTTATTGTTGTGGGTTTGGTAACACTTGAAATTGTTTTACACTTTCTCTGAGATTCCTGGATTGCTGTAGGTATAATACAATATATTCTGTAATCTTATAAATAATGTTGCCAAATACTAGTTTTTGTTTTTTTTTTTTTACAAGACCAGATGTTTATTGTAAAAGGAAAATGAAAGAACATTACAGCTGAAACGCAATGCGATTGTTTGACATGGTAGACATAGTACAATACGAATGAACAATAGCAGTAAGTTGCACAACTTCCAATATAAAACAAGAAAAAAATTACACAGTTATGAAGCAATAACCTAATAGTACCGCATCTTAGTCAATTCGAGGGTGAGGCCCAGGGTGTAGAGAACCCATCAAAAACAGACAACTGAAAAATTAGGGGAGTTGCTAGTTAATATTAACCACTAGCCTACAGGGCACTTATACCCACTTCCTGCCCAGGCCAATTTCCAGCTTTCAGCGCTGTTGCACTTTGAAAGTCGCACGGTCATGCAATACTGTACCCATATGAAATTTTTATCATTTTTTTTGTGACAGAGCTTTATTTTGGTGGTATTTAATCACCTCTGGGTTTTTTATTTTTTCTTAAACCAAAAATCACTGCATATTTTGAAAAAAAAAAAAAAGTTTTTCTTAGTTTTTGTTATAAAATTTTGTAAATAAGTGATTTTTCTCCTTCACTGATGTACGCTAATGAGGCTGCAGTGATGGGCACTGATAGGCTGCACTGGTAGGTGGCAGTGATGGGCATTGACAGGCATCGCGGATGGGCACTGAAAGGCGGCACTCATATATGGCACTGTTAGCTGGCACTGACTGGCACTGTTAGCTGGCACTGACTGGCACTGTTAGCTGGTACTGACTGGCACTGTTAGCTGGTACTGACTGGCACTGTTAGCTGGCACTGACTGGCACTGACTGGCACTGTTAGGCGACACTGACTGGCAGCACTGATGGGTGACACTGAAAGGCAGCTCAGATCGGCACTGAAATGTGGCACTGAAATGTGGCACTGATGGGCACTGAAATGTGGCACTGATGGGCACTGGCAGGTGGCATGGATGAGCACTGGCAGGGGGCATGGATGACCATTGAGAGCTGGCACTGATGGACACTGACGGGTGGTGCTACTGGGGCTACACAGATCATCAGGGCACACTGATCATCAGTGCTTTGATGATCTGTGTTCATGTCCCCTCCGAGGAATGCCGATTACCGGCTCTCCTCTCCTCACGAGCTGTCAGCATGACAGCTCGTGGGGAGAGAAATGCCGATAACCGGCATTTCCCTGTTTACATGTGATGAGCTGTGATTGGACACAGCTGATCACATGACCGAGCCGACATCTTCGGCTTTTTCCGTGGATCGGTGATCCTCTGTGTCCAAGGTACACAGCGCACTGCCGATCGCCGCGCTCCGGGAGCCGCGCATGCGTGGTTAGAATGGGAGGATGTCATATGACGTCCTCCCAGAACAAGAGAACCACCTTTCGTCCATCATATTACTATATGGCGGGCGGGAGGCGGTTAAAGTGCAACTAAACTCTCTTATTCTTCTGTCTGCCAAGGACAGCTCCATCTTAGCCTCTATTTAGAACTGTGATTGCCACAGCAAAAAAATGCAAAAGTGACAAGCTATGTCACCAGCCTGAAAGATTTGGTTGAGAGCTGAAATAAGCACACTGGCAACTGTAACAGTTATCACTAGGAGCATGCCTTAAAGTAGAACTATAGACAAAACTTGCCTTCATTTCCTGTCCCTTAGCCAAACAAGAAGTGAGAGGAAATCCATGCCAATTAAGGGAATTCATTGGGGACCACCAGGTCGCCAGAACTAGTGTCCCCATTGGAAGATTTCCCCTCTATTACTTTTCTAGGGACAACCCAAAATTTGACATTTTCTTTTACTTTCAATGATAACGGTAAACAGAACAAATAGGGATGGTGACTCTCCCTAACAGGAGCACAGACTGCAATAAAAACTGCCGCCGGTGTTCTAATCCCTCTCCACTCAATCCAAAACTAAAATGTACTACTTATTGATCATTTTAACTTTTGGAATAGATTTGTTTTAATTGTTTATTATGTATGCTAGCTCAACTTTGCTAATTTGGGAGCTCTAGCTCTGACTCAGCAGATTTATTTTGAGGTGCTTGGTTAGGACATGCAGTAGGTGTACTTTAAGTGTAGTTTCCCAGAATATTTATACACAGGTGCATCTCCATAAATTAGAATATCATCAAAAAGTTAATTTATTTCAGTAATTCAATTAAAAAAGTGAAACTCGTATATTATATAGATACATTACACATAGTGATATATTTTTAAGCATTTCTTTTAATTTTGATGATTATGGCTTACAGCTAGTGAAAACCCAAAATTCAGTATCTCAGAAATGTTGGCTTACTGAAAAGTTTTGTCCATGTACAGTATAGTATGCACTCAGTACTTGGTTTGGGCTCCTTTTGCATGAATTACTGAATCAATGCAGCATGGCAAGGAGGCAATCCGCCTGTGGCACTGCTGAGGTGTTATGGAAGCTCAGGTTGCTTTGAAAGTGGCCTTCAGCTCCTGTGCATGGTTGGGTCTGTTGTTTCTCATCTTCCTTTTCACAATACCCAACAGATTATCTATGTTTAGGTCAGACGAGTTTGCTGGCCAGTCAAGCACAGTGCTAACATGATCATTAAACCCAGGTATTGGTACTTTTGGCAGTGTTGGCAAGTGCCAAGTCCTGATGGAAAATGAAATATCCAGAATCTCCATAAAGCTGGTCAGGAAGAGGGAAGCATGAAGTGCTATAGAATTTCCTGGTAGAGGGCTGCTCTGACTTTGGACTTGATAAAACACAGTGGACCAACACCAGCAGATGACATGGCTCCCCAAATCATCACTAATTGTGCAAACTGGACCTCATACGGACACAGCTGATCACGTGATGTGGTAAAAGGCCAATCACAGCGGCCTTTCACCACGTGATCAGTCTTGTCCAATGACACAGCAGATCACCGGTAAATGCAGTTGCCGGTTATCAGCTGCACTTTCCTCACGCTGTCACAGCGTGAGGAAAGTACTGCTGATAACCGACAATTGTCAGAGGTCAGATCGGCACCAATAATCAGGGCACTGATGATCAGTGCTGCCCAGCAGTACCACCCACCTGTGCCGCCCAGCAGTGCTGCCTATCTGTGCCCATCATTGTTGCATATCAGTGCAGCATCATCAGTACTGCCTATCCGTGCCACTCCATCAGTACTGCCTATCCGTGCCACTCCATCAGTACTGCCTATCAGTGCAGCCTCATCTACGCACATCGGTGAAGGAGAAAAATGACCTGTTTGCTAAATTTTATAATCGAAACAAAGAAAAACTTTATTTAAAATTTTGTGATTTTTTTTGTTTATAATGCAAAAAATAAAACACCCAATGCCGAATAAATACCACAAAAGAAAGCTCTATTTGTGTGAAAAAAAATGATAAAAATTGCATATGGGTACAGTGTTGCATGACTGCACAATTGTCATTGCGCAAGTGCCCAGTAGGCAAGTGGTTAACCCTTTTGCACTGACACCTGCTGGCCCTTTAAAGGTTTTCGGAAGCCAGGACGCAGGGTGAGGTTTATGGTCATGTGATGTCACGGCGGTCACATGATCAGGAACGGTCCCGATCGAAAGAGGAGATGGGGACCTTTCCGTGAGTACTGGCCATGTGTGCTGGGAGCGTGCAGGGCGAGCACTCTCAGCACATATGTTCTTTTTTAATAGAACGCAAATGTGCGGCTGCTCGGCGTCTAGGCCCAGACACTGGAAGGCCGCACATTTGCGTTTGGCCAGCATGAAGAGGTTAAAGACATACAGTAAAGATGAACTTGATTATGCCACCAGGTGCCAACTGTGATTTGTAATCAGCGTGTTACTTTCTCAATCACTCAAAAGTAACTGGGCTAATATAACATAATTCTGCTTTTGCTCAATCAGTATAGGTGATAACGTCAAAAGTATTTTTTTTTCCTTTTTTTTCCTTTTTTTAGAGAGAGGGGCTCTATATTTACTTTTTGGTGACCTGTGTGTTCAAATGCTACCACAGTGCTCCTCCTGCTAGTTTTTAATTCATAGGTTGGGTCAGATACATGGTCCCTCTTCCTCACAGCATGATTCCTCCTGCTGTCTCACATGTCCTGTAGGGAGGAACTACTGCATATGGCAGGGGAGCTGGCATTCTACGCATTTGAAAGTGTGTAATACATGCAGCAGCCAGGGAGCAGCATTGCAACTGCATTTTAACACACAGGCTGCAGGAAAGGGCAGAGCTGCATAGTTTACATGTAATTCTTTCTGTTTTGGTCCGCAGTGACAGGGTTATTTTAACATGTCAAATTGACTAAATTCTGAGATATGTGAATGTATATATCCTTTTTTTATACCCCCAGACCAGCTACCTTATCCCCCTCCACCACCCATTCCCCTGTCCACATGGAACATACAGAATGCAGAGCAACAACTTGTTTTGTACTGACACAAGCAAAAACATCCAAAAAATTTAAATCTCAGAGAAAGCTCCAGACCAATGTCATCAAGTCCAAAGAAGTTGAATAATACATTTGTTAAAATGTCTTTAGGGGGCTCAAAACACTCCCCTTTCAGTAGTGGAAATTCATAATTCTCTCATAATTCATCAATTCATATTTATGTTCATCGATTTATATAAAAGCACAGTTAACCACCTGCCAACCGGGCCAATCATGACACTTCTCTCCTACATGTAAAAAATCTACTTTTTTTTTTTTTTTGCCAGAAAATTACTTAGAACCCCAAACATTCTATACACTTTTAGCAGAGGCCCTATAGAATAAAATGGTGTGTTTTGCAATTTTTTTTATGTCACACCATATTTGTGGAGCATTTTTTCAAACACATAAAAAAAAAAACACTTTAACCACTTGCCTACTGGGCACTTTTACCCCCTTCCTGCCCAGGCCAATTTTCAGCTTTCTTTGCTGTCACACTTTGAATGACAATTGCGTGGTCATGCAACACTGTAACCATATGACATTTTTATCATTTTTTTTTCACACAAATAGAGTTTTCTTTAGGTGATATTTAATCCCCACTGGGTGTTTTATTTTTTGCACTATAAACAGAAACAAAGAAAACCTTTTTTCAAAATTTCTGCTCTTCTTTTTATTATAAAATTTTGCAAACAGGTAATTTTTCTCCTTCACTGATGTTCGTTGAAGCTGCACTGATGGGCTGCACTGATGAGGCGGCACTAATGATGAGCACATATAGGGAGCACTGAAGGGCACCAATAGGTAGCACTGAAGATCACTGACTGGACACATTGACAGGTGAAACTGATGGGCACAGATTGGCATCACTGCTAGGCAGCATTGTTGGGAACTGATGGGCAGCACTGTTGGGCACCTTTTTGGGCTGCACTGATAATCAGTGATTAGATGTCTGCATTGACAGTTACTGGTTACTGGCAGTACTTTCACAGCATGAGGAAAGTACTGCCGATAACTGACAGGGGTATATCCAAAGGACACAGCAATCACAGACCACACCGGGTGCACACAGCTGTCGGGTGCAGTCTGGGAGGACATCATGTATAGCCATTTCCGCTGGTCGGAGCGCTCCCAGGCTCTGTGATCGGATGGGAGAGCCCAGGAGAGGCAGCGGTGGGAGGCAGGGCCATCAGGGGCTGCAAATTTTATTATGGGATGATGCCTATAGCTGCAGGCATCATTCCAATATAGCCGCTGCTAACCAAGGATGCCATATGACGTTCTACGATTGGCAAGTGGTTAAATTATTTGTAATCAAAAATTCATCTAAAAACTATTGGACTATGACAATGTAAAATATTATAATATAAGGACACATATATTGCATAGTAAGCGCAAATTCAAATGCATTAAAAATTACAAGATCATTTTAACAGCCAAATGAAATGCATCAAGCTTATGATCAAGAGTGATATGAGAAACGACTTAAAATGAATTGAAAAAAATTAGAAACCTAATCTAACACTAAAAATCAAATTAGTGTTAAATTAATTAAAGGAGGTCTTCTGTTTAATTATGGTGCTGCCCATCTCCTGGCTTTCTCTTTCCGCAACTTTCTTGATTCTCTGCATGTTTTGCAGCTTCTCCTACGCTGTTTACTTTCAATTTCTAATAACTGTATATCTCATAGTACCTTGCTACCTGCAAGTAGTGATTCCTATGCTGAGTTTGCCTCCTGAAACTCCATCTCTGTAGCTCAGAAGGCAAACTCTGTTAAATGTGTGATACAGCAGTGCCTACTCGGAGCATAGTGAATATAAATAATTCGCATAAAGGTCTGCACACTATTAACTATACCATTCAGCAACCAACAATATATTATTTGTATAGGTGCTTAAATCTTACCACAGTCTGTTAGTACGATAGGTTTATTTTATAGAGTGAGTACACCACATAGCCAAACTGACATCTAACATCAAGCATAATACAGCAAAGATATTCAAGCCACTGCAAGCTGAGCCAGACCGTGATGAAAAGAGAGAGGAGGAGGAAAAACCAATGTTTCCAGAATGTAATAACCCAACTTTCTCGAGAACCTCCTAACTGTATTTCTGAACATCCGCTCCTTTTGTCTTTTAAGTGTAGCTCTCTGTACCTATATGCATGCATGTTTTCTGCTGTGATTCAACAGTGGCTTCGATGTCTTTGCTGTATTATGCTTGATATTAGATGACATACTCAGTTATTTTAAATTATAGAGACAGAATATCAATAAAAAATCCTGAAAAAACACATGATACAAATGTTATAAATGGAGTTGCAGTTCAGTGAGTAAAATAAGTATTTGATACCCAAGCAAAACATGACTTGGTACTTGGTGGAGAAACCCTTGTTGGCAAGCACAGAGGTAAGACATTTATTGTAGTTGGTTACCAGGTTTGCACACATCTCAGGAGGGATTTTGGTCTACTCTGTTTACAGATTTTTTCTAAATCCTTAAGGTTTCTTGGCTATTGCTTGGTAACTCAAAGTTTCAGCTCCCTCCATAAATTTTGTATAGGATTAAGGTCTGGAAACTGGCTAGGCCACTCCATGACCTTAATGTGCTTGCTCTTGAGCCACCCCTTTGTTGCCTTGGCAGTATGTTTTGGGTCATTGTCATGCTGGAGGACCCATCCAAGACCCATCTTTAGTGTTCTGGCTGAGGTTAGAAGGTTCTCATCCAAGACTTTACAATACATGGCCCTGTCAATTGGACCCTCAATGCAGCAATGTCGGTCTGTAGTAGAGAAACCGCTCCAAAGCATAAAGTTTCCACCTCCGTGCTTGACTGTAAGGATGGTGTTCTTTGGGTCATAGCCAGCATTTTTCTTCCTCCAAACACGACGAGTCAAGTTAATGCCAAAGAGCTCAATTTTGTTCTCATCTGAGCACAGCACTTTCTTTTAGTCCTTCTCTGAATCATTTAGATATTCATTGGCTAACTTCAAACTAGCCTGTACATGTGCCTTCTTGAGGAGGGGGACTTTGCAGATACTACAGGATTACTATCCATGGTGGTGTATTCCCGTGTAGTTGTGGGCTGATCCCTCACTTTTCTCATGATCATCCTTACCCCATGAGGCAAAATCTTGCATGGAGCTCCAAACTGAGGGCAATTTGATGGTTATTTTGTATTTCTTCCATTTGCAAATCGCTCCAACAGTTGTCTCCATCTAACCAAGCTTCTTCTTGATCTTGTAGCCCATTTCAGCCTTGTGCAGGTCTAGAATCGTGTCCCTGATGTCCTTTGACAGCTCTTTGGTTTTGCCCATAATGATGGTGAGGTTTGAATGGAAGAAAGAGATTCTGTGGACAGGTGTCTTTTTTTTATATACACATATCGAGTTGTCATTAGGAGCACCTTCTTAAATTGACAGTGTACCACATGAGCTCATAGCTAGTCTGTGGGAGCCAGAATTATTGTTGGTTGGTAGGGGATCAAATGTTTATTTTACTCACTAAACTGCAACTCAATTTATAATATTTGTATATTGTGTTTTTTCTGGATTTTTGGATGATATTCTGTCTCTATCATTTAAAATATTCCTGTGATAAAAATTATAGACTCTTCTTTTCTTTGTAAGGCAAACTTACAAAATCTGCAGGGGATAAATTAATTATTTTCCCCACTGCATATGCCGAATACAAATGAATTGCTAAAGCAGTTTGGCTATATGGTGTGCTTACTCTATAATAAAACATAGTGAATGTGTCACAGAATTTTAAGAAGTAAATGTGTGGGGATCTTCAAAGAGTAAGTTTACAAGCTTCAAGGTCCTTTCAGATTAATAGGAGTAGACTAGCAATAATTAACATTTGATGTGGAAATAATATAATTTTTCATTTTTGCCATAGATACACTTTCAAACTTTTATTATTGGCAGCAGAACCATCTGATCCAAAATTTAAAAAGGTTATATTCTGTCCAGTTTATATGGAGAAACCTTTGTATCAGAGGGTTCTATATAGGGGGATCATGCAACTAAGTATCTCTTTATTCAATGACATTAGATAGAAATGGAATACTGAGGGCTATAACTAAACATCTCAGTGGGAGTATGTATGCTGTATATACTGCTATGCAACATAAGCACAAACAGTGGTAACAAGAATTAGAAGGCAGTTTAGTGGTGAATCTAAAAGGTGATAAATTGAAAGAGAGGATTTGTTGAGGGGGAATAAAAAACCTAAGAAGTGACAAGACAGACTTTGTGTGGATGTAGACTAGGAGTATAAATGAAAAAACTAATAAAGGAAAGAGTAGTGGGTATGTAAATGTGAGTGGGTGGATAGAAAACCATAACTGCTAAAAAAAATTAAATATGGACTAGATGTCTGCAAACTAAATTTGAAAGCAAGATCCAAAATAGATGACTCTTTGCTGATAACAATACAGTACAAACACATAAGGCAGTGGCTAGCGTGTGGTGTGGTGGGGCCAAGATCAACACAGTGATGATGGGCTGAGCTTGGCGCATCACACGGTTTCCTCTTCTCTTTTTTTTTTTTTTTTTTTTTTTTTGTTTGGCTGTACAGCGGCAGTAGATTGCCTTGTGGTGTAAGAAACTATTGTATGCATTACATATTTCAGAGCACCGTGCGTGCAACACAGTGATGTGAACAAGGTACAGAGGAGACAAAGCATTTTGCTTTGTCCATGCGGTGGGACTGCACTGGAATAGCTGCTCAACGCAGTACCACCGCATGTGATGTGAACCTAGTCCTAAAGAGTATTTATAATGTCTTGATTGCATGATTAAGAACATCAGGGGTCAAATGTGTTCAATATATCAAAAATGTTTAGGGCACTTCAATCTTCCTGCGCTTGGGGAGTGGGCCCAACGGCATTACTGGGCTATAGTCAAACACTTGGCCTTTATGGGCTTCACTTGCCTTGCTGCCCTCACAAGACTGGGAAGGTCTAGAAACACTGCAGTAACAAACAGGGGGTGCATTAACCTTTTAAAATTGTGAATTTATTGTAAAAAGGTAAGTATTATACGCACAAAGTCATAAAAAGTGCAAATACATCTCTTTGGTACAGCACAAACAGTCTGCAAAGCACCACAGTGTACAGAATGCGCCAGCCTCTAGATATTCTATCGTTTGTGTACACCTTGATGCTTTACGGACTGTTTGTGCTGTACCAAAGAGATGTATTTGCACTTTTTATGACTTTGTGAGTATAATACTTACCTTTTTGCAATAAATTTACTATTTTAAAGGTTAATGCACTAGGCTGGTGCGCCCCTTTATCGTTATTGCAGTATCAAAAATGTTTTTCATGTTTACACAATTTTGCATGGTAATGCACGATGACGCAGTGCATTGTGTTGCTATTATACGTAAATGGTAACCCGTGGCACCTAGGCAATGCACCCCAAGAGATAGGTTTATGAATTGTAAAGGGCCAGTGTCAAGCTTGATATTTACAGTAAAAATCAAGATTTAATAAGAAAATGCTAGCTAAAGGTATTGCTTATGTGTTGTTTTTTTGTTTTTTTTTTCCAACATACGCTTAATTCCAGTGGTTTGTTGGCATGTTAATTGGCAGCATTGTTTGTAGTTAAACATTTCTGATTATCTGATTATAAATTTAGACGCAATACATTACCTAGGACTTTCTTACCAAGTTGCTTGGCGGTAGTTTGGTAGCCCAGTCTAGCCTTGTGCAAGTCTACAGTCTTGTCCCTGACATCCTTGGACAGCTCTTTGCCATGGTGGAGAGTTTGGAATCTGATTGATTGCTTCTGTGGACAGGTGTCTTTTTTTTATACAGGTAACAAAATGAGATTAGCAGCACCCCCTTTAAGAGACTGCTTCTAATCTCAGCTTGTTACCTGTATGAAAGACACCTGGTAGCCAGAAATCCTGCTGAATGATAGGGGATCAAATACTTATTTCCTTCATGAACATGCAAATCAGTGCATAATTTGTTAGACATGCATTTCTTTTGAATTTTTTTTTTGCTATTCTGTCACTGTGTTACAATACACCAACCATTCGATTTTTAGACTGATCATTTCTTTGTGAGTGTGCAAACATTCAAAATCAGCAGGGGCTTCCTTCACTGTAGTGTACATTAGTTGTGATGATACTGCACCACAGCTGTTTTTCTTTTCGAGTGAAAATGCGAAGAGGAGGATTCTGAGGAGGAGAACGTGGATTTAGAGCGAACTGATAAACTTTCTAAAGTGGATGTTTGGTAAGAAGATAAGTTGGAGGGGTGAGAAGTCATGTATCAATGGTGATTTTCTCACTTGATTCTCACATATACACATCTGAGAAGAATATAAAGGCATACCTCGGTTTCAAAATTTAATTAGTTCTGTGGGACTTTTCGTATAGCGAAAAATTCGTAAACCTTAACGCCATTTCCCATAGAAATGCATTGAAAACCAATTAATCTGTTCCAGCGGTCATAAAATAGTAAGCGCTACTAAAATACTGCATGAGTTATTTTATCAAGCCATACGGTATTTTAGTAGTGACAACCATGTGTTAATGTTTCAGGTGTCAGCGGGGTTCCCCACTGAGAGCTGAATGTAAAAGAAAGAATTGTCAGCAATTAAAATTATTTAAAAAACGGCGTGGGGTCCTCCCTCCCATCCATACTAAGCCCTTCGGGTCTGGTATGGATTCTGCAGGGAACTCCCACAGGAATTTTTTTTTTTTTTTTTAAATGGCGTGGGGGTGCCCCCCCAAAATCCTTACCAGACCCTTATATGACCATGCAGCCTGGCAGGTCAGGAAAGGGGGGGGGGGGCTGTGAGCGAGCTGCCACCCCCCCTGAACCATACCAGGCCACATGCTCTCAACATGGGGGGTGCTTTGAGGCAGGGGGGCTCCCCCCCCCTGAAAGCACCTTGTCCCCATGTTAATGGGGACGAGGGCCTCTTCCCCACAACCCTAGCCGGTGGTTGTGGGGGTCTGCGGGCAGGGGGACTATAGAAATCTGGAAGCCACCTTTAACAAGGGGGCCCCCAGATCCCATCCCCCCTATGTGAATGAGTATGGGGTACATGGTCCTGCTACTCCTTCACAAAAAGTGTAGTATAAAAAAAGACAGGACAGTGTCTTTGACAAGTCCTTTATTAAAAGAAAAAACTAAAAGAATGTCCCCCACAGTATATCCGACGTCAATCACGATGACCGCCGCTGACCCAAAAAAAGAATTAAAAAAAAAAAAAAAAAGGCTCCACTCCCGACCGTCTGCCTTTGAGCTGGCTTGACAGTTTCTAAATATGTAAGGGGCGGGCCACCCAGTGACATCACGCACGTGGCCCCATGTTCTTGTGACCCAGCATGCCTCAGTTGATGATGCCACAAGGGGGTGGGGCCACGTTATGTCACTGGGTGGCCCCGCCCCTTACATATTTAAGAACTGTCAAGCCAGCACAGCAGTCAGACGGCCAGGAGCCAAGTAACGGGAAGGAGCCTTTTTTTTTTTTTCTTCGGGTAGTGGCGGACATCGTGATTGACATTGGATCTACTGCGGGGGACATTCTTTTAGTTTTTTCTTTTAATAAAGGACTTGTCAAAGACCGTGTCCTGTCTTTTTTTCACACTGCACTTTGAGTATGAAGTACATGGTCCCGTAACTCATTCATAAAAAACATTCACATGGTGGGGGCAGGATCTGGGAGCTTCCTTGTTATAGGGGGCTTCCAGATTCCGATAAGCCCCCTGCCCACAGACCCCCATAACCACCGGCCAGGGTTGTGTGGAAGAGGCCCTTGTCCCCATCAAAGCACCCCCCATGTGGAGGGCATGTGGTCTGGTATGGTTCAGGAGGAGGGGGGGGGGGGCGCTCACCTGTCCCCTCCCCTTTCCTGACTTGCTGGGCTGCATGCTTGGATAAGGGTCCGGTATGGATTTTGGGGGGGGCCCACACGCCAAAGGGACCCCCACAACGTTTTATTTATTATGGTGCCAGTTTTTAATTGTAATTACCGGGTTTTTTTTTTTTCTTCACTATAGCTCAGAGATTCAGCTGTCACTGCCCCCCCAGCTAAAAGAGTTTTCCCCAAAGAAACAATGTTTCCTTTTAGTTTCTTAAAAGAAACAAAGTTTCCTTTAACTCTGGGGAAAGTGACATCTAATTCTGTGAGCTATAGTGAAGAAAAAAAGCTGGCAATTGCATTTAAAAATCGACACTGACATAGACTTCGTATTGCAGAAAAAAATTGTAAACCAAGGCATTATTTTCAATGGTTTTTCATTCGTAAACCGAAAATTACGTTAACCGAGGCATTCGTAAACGGAGGTACACCTGTAGTATTTTGTTATGGTAATTTTAAAACTATTGCACTATATGAGTTTTTTATACTTTTGGGAGGATGTACACGTGGTGAGATGAAGATTTTTTTGTAAGATGTGGAAACACTGAAGTGAAAGCACTATGAGAACAAAGGACACTGCTCAAAAAAATGAAAGGAACACTTTGAAAACATCAGATCTAAATGTGGAAAAATATCATGCTGGATATTTATACTGCTATGGACTGGGTAATGTGTTAGGAATGTAAGGATGCCCCATCGTTTGATGAAAATTATCAGTCTTCAGAGGACTGAATTCAAAGACACTCTGAAAATCAAAGTAAAAAAGTGATGCAGCAGGCTAGTCCATTTTGCTGAAATTTCATTGCAGCAACTCAAAATGGTACTCAGTCATTTCTATGGCCCCCACGTGCTTCTATGCATTCCTGACAACGCATGCTCCTAATGAGACAGCGGATGGTGTCCTGGGATATTTCCTCCCAGATCTGGACCAGGGCATCTCTGAGCTCCTGGACAGTCTGAGGTGCATCCTGTCAGCAGCGGATAGACCGAAACATGATAGCCCAGAGGTGTTCTATTGGATTTAGGTCAGGTGAGCATGGGTGCCTTTCAGTGGTATCAATTCCTTCATCCTCCAGGAACTGCCTGCATACTCTCACCACATGAGGCCAGGCATTGTCGTGCACCAGGAGGAACCCTGGACCCACTGCACCAGTGTAGGGTCTGACAATGGGTGCAAGGAGTTCATCTCGATACCTAATGGCAGTCAGGGTGCCATTGTCTAGCCTGTAGAGGTTTGTATATCACTCCATGGATATGCCTCCCCAGACCATCACTGACCCACCACCAAAACAGTCATACTGAACAATGTTACAGGCAGCATAACCTTCTCCAGACCCTTTCACGTCTGTCACGTGCTCAGGGTGAACCTGCTCTCATCTGTGAAAAGCACAGGGTGTCAGTGGCAGACCTGCTAATTTTGGTGTTCAATGGCAAATGCCAATTGAGCTCTGATGCTGGGCAGTGAGCACAGGGCCTAATAGAGGATGTTGAGCCCTCAGCTCAGGCCACCCTTATGAAGTTTGTCTCTGACCAAACAATCAGAAACATTCACACCAGTGGCCTGCTGGAAGTCATTTTGTAGGGCTCTGGCAGTGCTCACCCTGTTGTTCATGGGTTAAGGACCTTCTTTGGCCCTGTACAGCTCTCCTAAAGTACCTGCCTGTCCCCTGGAATCTCCTCCATGCTCTTGAGAGTGTGCTGGGAGACACAGGAAATCTGGCAATGGCACATATTGATGTGCCATCCTGGAGGAGTTGGACTGTCTGTGCAACCTCTGTAGGGTCCAGGTATCGCCTCATTCTACCAGTAGCGACACTGACCCTAGCCAAATGCAAAACTAGTGAAAAACAATCAAAAGATGAGTAGGGAAAAAAATGTCACCTGTAAAACCATTCCTGTTTTGGGGGTAGTGTCATTGTTGCCCATCCAGTGCACCTGTCGATAATTTCATTAACACCAAGGCAGATGAAACTGATTAACCACCCCCTCTGCTGCTTAATGACCAGATCAATATCCTAGGAGTTTAATTGATTCTATACTCTGATGTATAATGTTAATTTAATTTTTTTAAACTGTGTATTTTGATATACGTATGTGAGTCAGACAATGCAGTAGGAGTCTGGGGAAATGAGTGGCAGAAGAGTACATACTTTCGACAGTTAACGTATTCCTTAAGCGCTGGACAGTTGCTTTTTTATTGAACTTTGATACGCCATGGCTGTTGGTGTTTTGTTTAGCGACTGGGGTTGGTATATCCGCTAAAGGAAATTATTTTTATTGTAAGCACACATAACCTGCTTCTGTATCCCGATATGATTTTACCTGTTTATTCCAGAATTTTGATGCGACTTTCTGATGACTTTTTGCTGGTTACAACCAATTTAGAACAAGCGAGGAACTTTGTACGGTATGTAATTTTAGTACATTATTGGTCTATTTATTTTTTCCTGAGGCCTTTAAACTTCCAATTTTATATAATGCATACAGTATATTTCTACACAGATTTTTCCTGGCACTATCTAAGCATTATGACAAGCTCAGTCTGCAGGCTTATCAGTTCCATATATTTGAAAGTATTGTCTGGATTAAGAGCTTTGTCTCTTATCTAGTTTTTGCCAACATAGCACATAATTTTGCAAGGAATGCCACCAATTTCAGAATTGCAAGAAAGTAGTTAAAATAAATTCTTCAGCATTTTGGTTGAGGTGATTGTAGCCGTATTAGTGCATTTGCGACAGAAAAAATTGAGTGCTGTCCATGATACTTTTTTTATTTGCACTAACATACAATTTTGAGGACAAGCTTTCGGGAATGTCCCCTTCTTCAAGGTCTAAGCAGTACTACTCAGAGTTTTAGCAGAATGTTAGAAGAGATGAAAGCTCTTCTAACATTCTGCTAAACCTTTGTGAGTAGTACTGCTTAGACCTTGAAGAAGGGGACTTTCCCCGAAAGCTTGTCCTCAAAATTGTATGTTAGTGCAAATAAAAAAAAGTATCACGGGCAGTACTCAATTGTTTCTGTCAGCATTTTGGAAAATCTTTCTGGCTGTTGTGGAAATCTTTTTCTACTATGGTGGGCAAACCATTTTGGGCATGTACCAGAGATTCTCCAGTGATTCTTTACTGCGATCCTGTGTATGTGCAGTATTTCATAAGCCGGGATTGTGGTCCTGGTGCTGACAGCAGAACAGCTTTCCACACTCTTCTGGCATTCATATGGCTGGGCAAATGTAAAGCCACTGCCGAGAAACCACATCACATAGCACTTCTGGTAACTTTCCTGCAAGTGCACTGTGATACTGTGTCACTATCATAGTCATATGTGCGATCATATGGCTTGATATAGTTGAGGCTTTACTGGGAACTACTAACACAAAAAAGGAACACAGCAATCTTGGTGGGTTCCAGCTGCAAGGAACAAGCCCAGACTGGGATTCCCAAGAAAAATGCAGCAAAATTAATGTCCAAAGGAAAAAACTGATCGTTCGAAAAGTGGGGAAACAAGTAAGTGATAGTGTTGCTGTGCTGTCAGAAGGATTAAAATAATATTGTTTTTTTTTTTTTTTCTTTTGAATGGAATTTTATTTATCAGCACAAATGTTATCACAGTATAAAGCAAAGAGTGGGGAGAAGAAGCAGACAGGATCTCTTTCAATATGGAGAAGGCAGGCCATATGTATACAGTACTTATACTTGCTGCTAGTGGCTGAGGCAAGTTTATGTAAAGTGATCCAGTGGCTGTGTGGGGCATGCTATTCTGATGTGTGACAGGTTTGAGGCACATCCAACTGAGAGAGAGGGAGCTAGAGCTATCCATCTATCCACGCGGGATCGTTCATTCTAAAGTGCTACTAGATCTCTTGAGATGTGGGGTCTAAAAGTTTGGTAAGCTGCTTTATACTGTATGTTTAAGGTGGCTGGTGCACATTTAGTGTGAAGAGCTTGCATATGAGTTTGAATTTGACTTTTCATTGGACTCTGATTTGCTCATATGATTTATGCACTCTTTATGAATTTATGATATCACAACATTTGATGTTGGATATTTGATGTGTGAATATCAGCGAGTGCTGCAGTCACAATTAATTTAGATATAATTTTGAAAATATTTGTCATTGCACTTATATTTTCTATTGCATCTGATTATTTTCGAGCGCAGATTACCTTTTATCACAACTTCTTTGTGTCTCCAGGGTGATTAAACCTTCAGATTTTTTCATTATGAAAGGAAAACTGGCCCAAAGTAGTGGAACATAATGTTTTTTAAATTGAGCTGTATATTTCTTTCTATTTTCATAAATTACTACCGAAGAACAACCCAAAATAAATTCTCCTTCTCCTAACAATTGCAGCAATACCACCTGTTTATGTTCGTTGTTTGTACCCGTAGTAGGGCCCAGAAGCAATAGTGTACTTTTTTTTATCCTACCCAAAACACACTGACACACTAAGTAATGCTTTTTAAAGAAAAAATGCCCAAAATATACTGACCCTAACCATTGATCCCGACCTTTGACCTTAACACGAATCCTGGCCCTGACCTACAGCAAACCTTGATCTAGCTAATTTTTTTCTTTATTTTCAAATGTATTTCTGTTTTTGTCTTATTTATATCTTCATCTCCTGCAAGGAAAGAGATACAATGTATCTTCCTCTCAGAAGAGGAATTACAGTTGTGTTCAAAATAATAGCAGTGTGTTGAAAAAAGTGAATAAAGCTCAAAATCCTTCTAATAGCTTTTATTTCCATCCACACAAATGCATTGGGAACACAACACATTCTATTCCAAATCACAACATGAAGAAAAATATATCAAATTTGTGTTGTTCCTCTAAAAAAAAGTTGACGAAAAGGGAATATTAGACTGTTCAAAAAAAATAGCAGTGTTTGTTTTCTTTACAAACTCAAACATTCACTATATAAACTGAAAAATGTTTGAAGATTTTGCTTTCCTTTGAATCACTTAATGAATATTTGGTTGTAGTCGCACTGTTTCTGAGAACTGCTGTACATCTGTGTTGCATGGAGTCAACCAACTTCTGGCACCTGTGATCAGGTATTCCAGCCCAGGATGATTGGACTACATTCCACAGTTCTTCTCTATTTCTTGGTTTTGCCTCAGAAACTGCATTTTTGATGTCACCCCACAAGTTTTCTATTGGATTAAGATCCAGGGATTGGGCTGGCCACTCCATAACGTCCATCTTGTTGGTCTGGAACCAAGATGTTGCACGTTTACTGGTGTGTTTGGGGTCGTTGTCTTGTTGGAACACCCATTTCAAGGGCATTTCCTCTTCAGCATAAGGCAGCATGACCTCTTCAAGTATTCTGATGTAATCAAACTGATCCATGATCCCTGGTATGCGATAAATAGGCCCAACACTGTAGTATGAGAAACATCCCCATATCATGATGCTTGCACAACCATGCTTCACTGTCTTCACAGTGTACTGTGGCTTGAATTCAGTGTTTGGGGGTCGTCTGACAAACTGTCTCCGGCCACTATCAGTCCACAAAATTTCTCTGTAGGCCAGTCAATGTGCTCTTTGGCAAATTGTAACCTCTTCAGCACATGTCTTTTTTTCAACAGTGGGACTTTGCGGGGGCTTCTTGCAGATAGCTTGGCTTCACATAGGCGTCTTCTAATTGTAACAGTACTCACAGGGAACTTTAGACCTTCTTTGATCTTCCTGGAGCTGATTGTTGGCTGAGTCCTTGCCATTTTGGCTATTCTATCCATTCGAATGGTAGTTTTTCACTCTCTTCTGCGTCTTTCAGGTTTTGGTTGCCATTTTAAAGCATTTGCGATCATTTTTGCTGAGCAGCCTATCATTTTCTGCCCTTCTTTATGTTTTCCTTTCTCCAATCAACTTTTTATTCAAGGTACGCTGATCTTCTTAACAATGTCTGGAACGACCCATGTTCCTCAGAATTTCAGAGAGAAATGCACTGTAACCAGCATGTACCACATTTGCTGCCTTCCTTCCTTAAATAAGGGCAATAATTGCCACCTGTTTTTCAAAGAATGAATGACCTCACTAATAGAACTCCACACTGCTATTATTTTGAACATGCCCCTTTCAATTAGTGATTCAATTACACAGAATCAGCAGCATGTATGTCATGACTGTTGGATTTCTATTACTCTACTACACCTGCTAGTAAATTATTTGCCATGTAGAAATATCATTTCTACCAAAAACAGTGATTGATCCGGTTAGTGATGTCTGACTGCTATTATTTTGAACACAACTATAAACATAGACTTGGGCTGCACAGGGTCCGATCACTGTGATGACCAGTCAGAGGCTTTCACAGTGATCAGGTGACCTGGAACATGGTCCCGATCGCTAGTACAAGACTCCGGGCTCCCGGCAAGAGCCTGGTACCTGTACACAAAGACAGGTACGCAGATATGTGGCCCTATGAATAAAGGCCCATTTCAGTGAGGCCGCATATCTGTGTACTGTTGGCAGTAAGAAGGTAAGCTACTAGAATTAGTAAATAGATAGGAATGTATATTATACTTTTTTTTTTTTTTTTTTTAAACTTTTTTTTTACATTTGTTCAGTTGCTTCTTTGTTTCCGGCCTAGTTTAAAATTTTATGTCATGCATCCCAGGAGTTTGCATGGGCATTTTTTTCTTTCATCTGAAGGAGGAGAGAATGGCCTTTCTCAACTAAGCACGCCCTCTTGCCTGCATGCTTGAGCTAAGGGCAGATGGATTCCAGGAAGTAAATGCTACATGAAAAATCTGCCCTTACTGAAGATGGCCGAGGCAATAAATACTAGGGGCATGTTTTGCAAAGTGATTTCCCAACAAAATAAAGCATGTTGACATAAATGGATGGGTGAGTTTGCTTTGAATAGAAAAAATAGCTTACTAGCATTTTTTCAGTTTGTGGTTTTCAGTTTATTTCTGTGTTCACACCCGGTCCATTATACAGAATACTCAAAGGATTTTAATTGGTTTATTCTGGGGTCAATTAATTTTTGCTGATACAACTATTTCCTGTATGATAGTAAATTCTATCTCCAGATGCTTGGTGGCTCTGTGAAATTTGCTTCCATATATGCCAAACTGTTTATGGGCATTGTTTGGAGATGTGAACCCATATAGGAATAAGATCAAACAATTCTATTGTTCCACCAATGATTTGATCTTTTTGGACCATGAGTAGAAAATGTTTATTTCAGGTACTTTTTTATATAGTGCCATCAATTTACAGAGTCTTTTACACAAACACACACATATATTACACACACACTATATTGCCAAAAGTATTAGGACACCCCTCCAAATCATTGGATTCAAGTATTCCAATCACCTCCATTGCCACAGGTGTATAAAATCAAGCACCTTGGCATGCAGACTGCTTCTACAAACATTTGTGAAAGAATGGGTCGATCTCAGGAGCTCAGTTATTTCAAGCATGGTACCATGATAGCTGGCAACCTGTGCAATAATTCCACCCGTGTAATTTCCTTGGTACTAAATATTCCACAGTCAACTTTTAGTGGTATTATAACAAAATGGAAGCAATTGGGAACAGCAACTCTGCCACGAAGGGGTAGGCCACGTAAAATGACAGAGTAGGATCAGGGCATGCTGAAGCGCACAGTGTGCAGAAGTCACCAACTGTCTGCAGAGTCAATAGCTAAAGACCTCCAAACTTCATGTGGCTTTCAGATTAGAACAAAAACAGTGCATAGAGAGCTTCATGGAATGGGTTTCCATGGCTGAGCAGCTGCATCCAAGCCTTACATCACCAAGTGCAATGCAAAGCATCGGATGCAGTGGTGTAAAGCACGCCGCCACTGGACTCTAGAACAGTAGAAACCTGTTCTCTGGAGTGACCAATCACGTTTCTCTGTCTGGCAATCCGTTGGACGTTTCTTGGTTTGGCAGTTGCCAGTAGAACGGTACTTGCCTGACTGCATTGTGCCAGTTGTTAAGTTTGGTGGAGGGCAGATTATGGTGTGGGGTTGTTTTTCAGGGGTTGGCTTGGCCCTTAGATCCAGTGAAAGGAACTCTTAAGGCGTCAACATGCCAAGACATTTGGGACAATTTCTTACTCCCAACTTTGTGGGAACAGTTTGGGGATGGCCCCTTCATGTTCCGACATGACTGTGCACCAGTGCACAAAGCAAGGTCCATGAAGACATGGATGAATGAGTTTGGGGTGGAGGAACGTGACTGGCCTGCGCAGAGTCCTGACCTCAACCCGATAGAACACCTTTGGGATTAATTAGAGCAGAGACTGCGAACCAGGCCTTCTCATCCGATATCAGTAGAGGATATGTATAGGGCGCATCAATGGAGGAGGCTGTGGACCGAGAGATGTCAGCCGGGGATGGAGGAGACACTGGACTACAGGCACCGGTCAGCACTTCTAGGAGTTGAAGCAAACTCTGTATGTGGAAGAGGATAGAACAGGAAGGCGCTTCTAAGTGCAGTATATCTAGAAGAATATTTAATAATACGGTTAGAAACACTTACAAACTTATAGTTAAAACAGGTTCAATAAAATCATCAGACTGAAGAGGCTCAATCCACCATGCGAGAACCCACTGTGCCGGCCAGCAGCTGCAGAGGCAGATGAGGATCAGATGTCAAAGATGGCCACTGCAAGTTTCGGGATCGCTGGAGCGCATGCTGTCCAGAAGAACGCAACCAGAAGTGACATGGGTTAGGAATGGGCGTGGACCAGTGATGCATTTCGGAGCATACGCAGAGGTCCTTCTTCAAGACCGATGCCAAAGAGTGATGAGAGCCAATAAATAGGGAGAAGGGGGTGGGGAGGGGGGCCGGCCTGAGGAGACGGAAGTGCATGCCCTCCGAAGCCCAAACAATCGAGGCCAAGGGAGAAACGGACTAATAAAAAATGAAGAGGAGGGCAAAAAATAAAAGATGTATAAAAGTCATGGTGTACAACAATAAAATATAGTCTTAAAACAGGGGGGGGGGGGGTATCTGGAGAAAATCAAGAATAACAGATACAAGTAGCAATCAGGAAGGGGATGGAACCAGGAAAAATGGGGGGGGGGGTATAATTCTATAGAATGGTGTGAATCTCAAGGTCCTCATTCAGACCTCTAGGTGATGAGAACATCCAGAGTATAAATCCAATATGTTTCCCTATGACATAAACGCTGGAATCTCTCAGCTTTAGGGAGGTCGGTGGGCATGGTCTCAATGACCCAAACTTTTAGTCCCATGGTGGATTTACTGTGCTGTTCAAAAAAATGTCAGGGGACGCTATGTTTGTCAATACCGTCTTCAATGAGGTGGCGATGCTCCCCATAATTCCAGTTTGGTGATTATTACCTTCAAACTCAAGGCACAGTTATGGGTGCCAACTTCGCCCCCTCATATGCAAACCTAACCATGGGATACTGGGAGTTTACACATTTGGAACAACAATCCACGTTCCTCTCACATTGTTTATTATGGCAGGTACATTGATGACGTCATCATCATTTTGGATGGTGATATCGACAGTTTCCAACAGTTTGTTACCCACTGTAACGCCAACAACATGGGTTTAACATTAACCTCTGTGATAGACCAAAACACTCTAGCTTTCCTTGACCTGCTCATGTGTCATGAAGATGACCGTATTTTTCCGTGTCCTCAGGCCGCCCCCTCCCCACCCCTTCTTCCTAGTTATTCGGATCCTATCACTTGTTTGGCATCGGTCTTGAAGAAGGAGCTCTGTGCATGCTCCAAAACACGTCACCGTTCCACGCCCGTTCCTAACCCACTTCACTTCCGGTTTGGTCTTCTGGACAGCGTGCGTTCCAGCGATCCCAGAACTTACGGTGGCCATCTTGGACATCTGATGCTCAGCTCCCCCTGCAGCTGCTGGCCGGCAGAGTGGGTTCTCGCATGATGGATTGAGCCTCTGCACTGACGATTTTATTGATCCTGTTTTAACTACGAGTTTAAGTGTTTCTAACTGTCGTTATTAAAGATTCTTCTGGATATACTGCACTTAGAAGCACCTTCCTGTTCTAGCCTCATCCGACATCAGTGCCTGACCTCACAAATGCGCTTCTGGAAGAATGGTCAAACATTCCTATAGACACCCTCCTAAACCTTGTGGAGAGCTTTACCAAAAGAGTTGAAACTGTTGTACCTGCAAAGGGTGGCCCAATGCCGTATTGAACCCTACTGACTAAGACTGGGATGCCATTAAAGTTCATGGGCGTGTAAAGGCAGGCATCCCAATACTTATATAGTGTATATTTTACATTCACATCAGTCCCTGCCCTTGAGGAGCTTACGATCTAAGGTTCCTAATTCACATTCATACATACTAAGGCCAAATTAGACCATTTACCAGCATGTCTCTGGACTGTAGGAGGAAACTGGAGTATCCTGAGGAAATCCACACAGGCACAGGGAGACCATGCAAACTCTAGGCAGGTAGTGTCGTGGTTGGGATTCGAACCAATGACCCTAGTTCTGCTAGGCAATCACTTTGCTGGGCACAGAAGTGTTTTGGGATACTTGCACAAAAATGTGTACAATATGCTCTTTACAAGAATAGAGCAGAGCAGAAAAATTAACTCTTCATATATCACTTTGGTAGATTCAATAGAGGATCACAGAATCCAAGTTCCAGCATACTGCTAGCCTACTTGCAGTAATGTCCTTCTGTGGGCCAATAGTTGCCTCTCAGCATATGTCACGAGGGCTATACCAAAAGGTCAATTTACACAACTAAGGTGCAATTGCTCTTTGTTAGAGGGCTGACTTAGAAGCACAAGTGATGGAAGAGGAATTCTTGAAACAAGACTATAAGAAAAACATCATTAAACAAGCCCAATGGGGAACAAGGAATGCATGTATGGCTGTACTACTGAGAGAATCTAAATCTGGTAAATCTAGGCGTGAGTCACAAGTAGCAGAGTGGTTTGGTTCTTGATGAACAATAGTCTGGTGTAGATTTAAAAAGTGCCCTGTCACATGGAGTGTGATTTTTGGCAACAAAGAGCTCATTCATTGAGCAATATTATTTCCTCTAAATCTATTTCAGCTATATAAACATCAAAGAAAACCCTGGCTTGATACCATGGTATTTGCGCAGAGTGCAATGCTGCACCCAAACAAAATTTGTCCTTTTTTTCACACAAATAGAGCTTTCTTTTGGTGGTATTTGATCACCTCTGCTGTTTTTACTTTTTGCGCTGTAAACAAAAAAAAAAAGACTGAAAATTTTGAAAAAAAAGATGTATTTTACTCTTGGTTATAAAATATATCCAATAAACTCTGTCATAAATTTAGGGCAAAATGTATTCTGCTACATGTTGGTAAAAAAAAAAATTCCATTACATGTATTTTGGTTTGTGTGAATGTTATAGCGTCTACAAACTATGGTGTATATGTATTGGAATTTCCACAACTTTTACTTTCTGACTGCCTGTCACATTTCTTGAGGTGCTAAAATGCCAGGGCAGTACAACCCCCCCCCCCTCCCCCAAATGACCCCTTTTTGGAAAGTAGACCCAAGGATTTGCAGAAAAGCATGTTGAGTCCATGGAACATTTTATTTTCTACCACAAATTTTGACAAAATGATAGTTTTGTTTTTACACAGAGTTGTCACTTAAATGATATATTGCTCATGCATGCCAGGGGTATATGTGGAATAACAATCCAAAACACATGCTTCTACTTCTCCCAAGTATGGGGATACCACATGTGAGAGACTTTTTGGCAGCCTAGCTGCATACAGGCCCCCAAAATCCAATGACCACCTCCAGGCTTTCAAAGGGCATATTTCCTCCTATCACTTCCCCACTACCTATTAGTTTTGGAGGCTCTAAAATGCCAGATAGTACAAACACCCTTCCCCAAATTACCCCTTTTTGGAAAGTAGAAATTCCGAAGGGCCCTCTGCACACTGGTATATACCCTTTCAAGCAGACTATGCAACAAACAGGGATATTTAGTTCACACATATTGCAATACATGCTTAAGCTGGCCAACTGCATCAAAGTAATCCCTCTATGACCAGTCCTACTCTTGCCTACGCAAATGCTACTGTGGACCCAATGCCAACATAGGGGCTTTTTGGAAATTAGACACCCCAAGGAATTTGATAAGAGGCATGGTGAGTATTTTACAGATATCATTTTTGTCACAGGATTTTGGAAAACAAAAAATACATTTTTGTTTTCTTTCTTCTTTTTCCAAAAATATGTGGCAACAAATGAGATCTGCAAAATACTCACCATGCCTCTTAGCAAATACTGTGGAGTGTCTACTTTCCAAAAAGGGGTCATTTGGAGAGGTTGCTTCTACTATCTTGGCATTTCAGGGCCAACATTCAAAGCTTATGCCGCACATCAACCACTCTTGAAGACCAAGCCTTTTCTGACACTTTTTGTTCACATGAAGAACTTTTTTTTTTTTTTTTGCTAAAAAAAAAAATTGCTTTGAACCCCCAAACATTATATATATTTTTTAAAGCAGAGGCCCTAGAGAATAAAACGGTGGGTGTTGAAATTTTTTATCTCACACAGTATTTGTGCGGCAATTTTTCAAACAGAAATCTTTTGGGAAAAATACACTTTTTAGAATTTTATTGCCCGATTGTTTGATAAAAGATGTTACGCTGAGTAAATAAATACCAAACATTACATGCTTTAAAATTGCGCATGCCCATGCAATGGTAACAAAGTACATACATTTGTAATATTGATAGGCGATGCTTTAAAATTTATATTTACACAGGAGGTCTAGTGCTAGAATTACTGCCCTCGATCTGACGTTCGTGATGATACCTCACATGCATGATGCAATCTCTGTTTACATACCGACACGGGACCAACGCTTGCATTCGTCTTTGCGCACAAGCACGGGAAGGGGCAGGAGTGATTTTTTTTTTTTTTTTTTTTTTTAAACAGGCATACTTTTCTGAGAAATGTGGGGTCTGTTAGAATCTAGAATCTCCTCTGCCCTTAAAGCATCCGATCACACAAAGATCAGGGTGATTGGATGTTTTCCCAATTTAAAAATGGAGGGGGGGGGGTGGATGTCCCTTTCCACTGCTTTTAAAAATGATTCAGCAGCTAATTGGCCACTAGGATTGCTTTTACACGAAAGCCGACCTCCAGCTGAAAACAATTATACCAGGTTGATGCCTGTAGCTGCAGTGATCAGTGAAAAATTCTATATATTGACACTGTAGTAATGGCACTGGCTGGGTGACGAGGCAATCAAAGGGTTGAATGTGCTAATCTAACGTGTGTGTGTATAAAATGTAGTGCTTTTAATCAGTGCGATTGTTCTCTCTTCTCTCCCTGGACCGACCAGGGGGGCGCAGGCGCATTCACACCCTGAAATGGGAAGTGATGTATGATTAAGTCGCTTTGACCAGAGCGGCTGCTCGCCCACAAAATGTGGGTAAGCAGTCGGCAAGTAGTTTAATAAAAAACTTTTTTTTTTTTTTTTGTTCTCAATATGGTATTTTTTGTTCATTTATTTACATGTAATTTTTTTTTCTAAATAATTTTATTAGAATAGTACCATAGTACCATTTTTTTTTTTTTACACTTTGCTTTGCAGGAGAAATAAAGATAATTTCTCATGCAATGCTTGCTGTCGTGAACCTAACTCATTCATGAACGGTCATGAATGAGTTAGGTTTTTGACAGCTCAAGATAGTGATCTGTGATTGGCAGGAGCAGGTCACATGGTACAGGGTGCTGTGATTGGCCCCATGTATCATGTGACAGCTGTTGGCCAATCACAGCTCACTAGGAAAAGAAGCAGAGCTGTTATGAATCGGATTGACTCATAGCAGCTTTGCTAACATTGTGATCATGTGATCACACAGCGATCCCGTTCTCCGGGATCTTCATTCCACTGTGTCTGCCGGACACATCAGTCATGGGTGTGGAGCACTGCGCCCCCCTGTGTTAGTACAGCCAGAGTGACGTACCCGTACCCCAGTACATTGCAGGCGGGAAGCAGTTAAATAATACTGTATAGAAGAAAAATAAATGGTAATTGCAGGGATGTGTATTATAGCCCAAATTTTTATAGATTTACAATAGAAAATGTCCTTTTAACATTACAAAAAAGTCCTGTTGAATGTGACTACTGTATCTATTAATAGCCAGTTGGGAAATTGTGTTCCTCAAATGTGATAGGCATTCTAAGGTTTAGTAGATTTACCTGACTCAGGCTCTTTCATATCAATATTCGTTAATTAACAGTCTAGATAAAATTATGACACAATGGTTTATTGCTTATTTCGTTTTTTTATGTACTGTACTTGACTCATTCAAAAGTAAATTTGGTATGTGCTGTAGATTTGTTTTTGCTGAGATTTTTTTTTCTTTTTCATCAGACTATAAATAACATTTCATAATAGGGTTTTTAATGTTCTTCATTTCATATTTACAAATGACAGCGTTTATATATAATATTCTTTACTGTGTATAATTGTGCAGTATGTTTTAACCTACCATGTTTCTCTTTTAGAATTTTCGCAAAAGGAATTCCTGAATATGGATGCTCTATAAGCCAGTCCAAGACCATGGTGAATTTTCCTATTGATGATATTCCAGGGTGCTCAGGAATACATCACTTACCAGCTAACACGTTATTCTCATGGTGTGGCCTACTGCTTGATACACAGACTTTGGAAGTGTTCTGTGATTATTCTCGGTAAAACAGGCTCACCATAGTGTATTAGTTTCATTTTGACTGAAGGTTGCTTTTAAGCTTTATAATCTTCAGTTAAGAGTTAAATAATGTAATTCACAGTGTTTGAATCAGTTTATGGTACTATTGAACCAGGAGGAATAAAGAAGCACTTATGCCTTATTACAAGGCCTCTTAATTTGCATCTTTTCACATCTTGCTAGGACCAAATTTAATAGAAGAAGCCGCCACTGGGAAATAATTAAGATAACGGTGAGATAGATATATCTAATATTTATACCTGAATTGTCCCACAGGAATCTTCTGCTACTTTGATTAAAATCTTCTGGTTGCACCTGTGCAATAGAGCCACCCTAGACTTCTATGGTGTTCTCTTCCCTGCAGACCCTCTTTCGGCAGAAGGTGCAGAAGAAATATTTCTGCTGGAGTAGCTGGAGACTTCTACAGTGAAGGAAGTACGTATTTGATCCCCTGCTGATTTTGAATATCTGCCCACTCACAAAGAAATTATCAGTCTAAAAATCGAATGGTAGGTGTATTGTAACACAGACAGAATAGCAAAAAAAAATTCAAAAGAAATGCATGTCTAACATATTATGCACTGATTTGCATGTTCATGAGGGAAATAAGTGTTTGATCCCCTTCACAAAACATGACTTGGTGGCAAATCCCTTGTTGGCAATCACAGAGGTCAGACGTTTCCTGTAGTTTACCACCAGTTTTGCACACATCTCAGGAGGGATTTTGGCCCACTCCTCTTGGCAGATCCTCTCCAAGTCATTAAGGTTTGGTGGCTGATGTTTGGCAACTCGAACTTTCAGCTCCCTCCACAGTTTTTCAATTGGATTAAGGTCTGGAGACTGGCTAGGCCACTCCAGGACTTTTAAGTGCTTCTTCTAGAACCACTCCTTTGTTGTCTTGGCCGTGTGTTTTGGGTCATTGTCATGCTGGAACACCCATCCATGACCCATTTCCAATGCCCTGGCTGAGGGAAGAAGGTTCTCACCCAAGATTTGACAGTACATTGCCTGTCCATCGTCCCTTTGATGCAGTGCAGTTTTCCTGTCCCCTGAGCAGAAAAACACCCCCAAAGCAGAATGTTTCCACCACCATGTTTGACAGTTGAGATGGTGTTCTTGGGGTCATAGGCAGCATTCCTCCTCCAAACACGGCGAGTTAAGTTGATGCCAAAGAGCTTGATTTTGGTCTCATCTGACCACAACACTTTCAACCAGTCATCCTCTGCATCATTCAGATGTTCAGTGGCAAACTTCAGATGGGCAAGGACATGTGCTTTCTTGAGCAGAGGGACCTTGCGGGGCACTGCAGGATTTCAGTCCTTGCCAGTGTAGTGTGTTACCAATTGTTTTCTTGGTGACTGTGGTCCCAGATGCCTGGAGATCATTGACAAGACCCTCACGTGTAGTTCTGGGATGATTCCTCACTGTTCTCATGATCATTGACACTCCACGAGGTGAGATCTTGCATGGTGCACCAGACCTAGGGTGACTGACAGTTGTTTTGGGTTTCTTCCATTTGCGAATGATTGCACCAACTGTTGTCACCTTCTCACCAAGCTGCTTGGCGAATTAGTTTGGTAGCCCAGTCAAGCTTTGTATAGGTCAACAATCTTGTCCCTGACATCCTTGGACAGCTAAGAACCAGCAAACACAAATGCTCCTGCGCTTGGGGATGGACTTGATGCAGGCTACAACCACATTAAGAATGTCCTGGAACATGCACACCTTGCTGCCCTCAGTAGACCGGAGAAATCCAAATATACTGAATGAGTAAAGAACAAACAGAGGGCGCACAAGCCTGGTGCATTACCATAAAAAATGTTTAAGCAATAAAGTAGGTGTTGTACCCACAAATGACAATAAAGTTAAGGCATGTCATAAAAGAAGAGCTGGGTCAACACCGCGCTGAGTAACAGTCCGCAATAGGGAGTGAAGACATCCAATAGGCTGATGCGTTTCGAGGACTTAGCTCTGTGTTGACCCAGCTGTTCTTTTATGATGTGCCTTGACTTTGTCGTTTGTGAGTACAACACCTACTTTATTTCTTATTAAACATTTTTTATGGTAATGCACTAGGCCTGTGCGCCCTCTATTTGTTCTTTCCTCATCCTTGGACAGCTCTTTTGTCTTTGCCATGGTGGAGAGTTTGGAATCTTATTGATTGCTTCTGTGGACAGGTCTTTTATACAGGTAACAAAATGAGAATAGCAGCACTCCCTTTAAGAGACCGCTTCTAATCTCAGCTTGTTACCTGTATGAAAGACACCTGGTAGCCAGAAATCCTGCTGAATGATAGAGGATCAAAATACTTATTTCCCTCATGAACATGCAAATTTGTGCATAATTTGTTAGACATGCATCTCTTTTGCATTTTTTGTTACTATTCTATCTCTGTGTTACAATATACCTACCATTCAATTTTTAGACTGATCATTTCTTTGTGAGTGGGCAAACATTCAAAATCAGCAGGAGATCAAATATGTATTTCCTTTACTGTAGATTATTATTATACAGTATTTATAAAGTGCCAATAGTTCGCTCAGAGCTGTACATTACAAAGGGGGACAGAACATGTGACAGAACAATAACAATACAATGCAAAACATGAGGGGATTGAGGGCCCTGCTCTTTCGAGCTTACAATCTAGGAGATTAGCAACAATGTCTGTTGAATCATTGTGCTTGTGTACTGAGCTATATTTAAATTTGAAGGTATGGTACTGGATGTCCACCGGTTATCTCTTGGATAACTAGAGAGCATGTTAGAAGGGATTGAGCTGTCAGATTTTTGTTTTACACATAACCATTGTTCAAACAGAAATGTAAAGCTATCCTACATTTTGCAGTCTAATTGTCCAGTTTCTGTCCAATATTATTTAGATTCATCAACCATGTAGGCCCTCACAATAAATAGTTTTCATAAATTGTACATTCAAATTGGCTGTGAAGAACTACCTTTTATCCAGGTCATGGTATAGCAAGTAGCAGTTTCAGTCCCACTTTAGTTTACATGTGTGAAACTAATAATGGCTCTCAATCATTTTGTACTGTGTATGTCCACTGAGAGAGGTAAACCTGCTTAGAAAGGATGAGCATTGAGCACGCGGGACTAAAAATTATTAAATTCCAACCCCATGGAGTATGGAATAATGCAAGGGAAGAGTGGTGTGTGTAAAAACCCCACTTGTTTTAAGTTTTTGGTCCAAGCAGTTGTAGTTCTCAAAACTGTGGCTAGAGTGAAGAGAAGGCTTTTAAGAAGTTGACATAACCCAAAGTGGATTTTCAATACTGTGTATCTTATTATTCTTTTAACAAACCAACCAGATCTACAGGAATATGGGAAAAACGACCTAATATTGTATGAAGCCTAAGCATGCAGCATTCATTTTCTTTGTAAAACTACTAACTGCTGCAATAAGCCTTGTTGTGCATTAGAATTTGTATTCACCTTAACATAAACTATGGCTCATATTTATCTACATAATGAGCATTCACATATATTAATTGTCCCTGCAGATATTCTTGCACTTCAATTCGATCCAGTCTGACATTTTGCCATTACAAGGCAACAGGCAGCGTTTTGAAAAGTAAACTGATAAAGCTTCTTCAACTTAAATGTCATGGTCTCTTCCTTGACCTTGAAGTAAGACTCTTTATGGTTTATATTGCTTTTCTGATTGAAAAAAAAATTTCTGGTGTTCTAGAATCTCACTTAACTAGTGTTTGTATTAAACTGTAGATAAATAGCCTTCGAACTGTGTGCATCAACGTTTACAAGATATTATTACTCCAAGCTTACAGGTATGTAGAAAGCTACATATTTATGTAAAATCAAATAACTATGTTTTACTTAACGTAAACAAAACAGTTTTCAGTGGTTGTTAATATTGCTATGTGATTTAAATGATATAGATGATGCCAAGCATTTATATCCACTCTGCATACACACATGAAGAACATATATTCTGAATTTGGCTGTTTAGCGACTTTAACTCTCGTTGAGGAATGTGCACAACAGGCAAAGCTATCGGAATTTAATAATGTTTTTTCAATTGCTGCTCCTGTAACTGATGAGATTTCCTCTCAGTTTGTCACAATGACACAGGCCGCAATATAAAAATGTTATTATTTTGTTTAGTTTTGTTTTTTTTAAACACATGAAGGTTTGATCCTTATGAAGATTCATAAATTTCAAATCGGTAAATCCCTAAAATTTCTTATTGTGCAATAGCATAAATCCCCTAGATGCACAAAAAGTCACACTTTCCTCACAGAAAAGTCCAAAGTAATTTTCAAATTATAATTATCGTACACCAACTTCATCTCCAAGATCAATACTTATGTGTTCATGTGTACCTCAAAAACGCAAAATAGCTGCATATAGTGCAATACCCTCAATTTTTCCAAAATTAATATTAAAGTGCACTTATGATCAAACGTGTATATAAAAAATCACCCGGAGTCCCTCAAATATTGCTTTATCTCTCACTCCCCATCAGGATCCAATCATGGCTGATACTACGGACTCCTCCTCATCAAATAAGGAATACCTCTGAAAAAAAGTATCATATTGTGTCATCCTTTAAACATGTGATCAGTGCTCCCTTCTTCACCACCACTTAGTGAAACGCAAAATCACTCTCCACCACCTTCCAAACCATGCACCTTACCGGACTACAGATGTCCAATCACATAAGTAGATATAGGATGGCTCCTCTTAATCCATACTGATCTAATCCCAATAAGCATCGTATAATATAATTCAAAAGAAGAGAGAGAGACCATATAGTGTAGTAAATTTGATATGGTAACATTGTACTACTTTGGTCATAGTGAAATATGAAAAAAAAATCTTAAACAAAAGAAAAAAAATGTAATACAATTAAAACTAATAAAAAAATTTAATTTTTTTTTTCAAAATTATATTTTTTTTTTCATACTGTCACCAGTCAGTGTCCCTGATAACCGCCATGCCAGTTATATGATGACGCTGTACTGCACTGGTGACCGTATGTAAAAAAAAAAGTGAAATTTTTTTTAAGTTTTTCATTTTCCGAAAAATTATGACAAATAAATTACAACTTCAAAAACCTTGCCATGCCTCTTATAAAATGCGTCGGACTGTCTACTTTGCAAAACGTGGTCATTTGGGAGATATCTGTACTGTTCTGATAATTCTTGGACCTCAAGAAATTAGATTGGCCGTCAGTACTTCAGGATTCATCAATATTCAGATATATACCATAGTTTGTGAACTCTATAACTTTCCTACAAACTAAATAATACTAATTTGGGTTATTTTCACCAAAGACATGTAGCAGAATAAATTTTGGCCTAAATTTTTGAAGAACAATTATTTGCAAACTTTTATAACAGAAACAATGAAAAACGTGTATTTTTTTTTTGTTTTTCAAAAGTCTTTTTTTGTTAATGTAGCAAATAATAAGAACCCCAGTGTGGATTAAATACCATCAAAAGAAAGTTCTAGTTGTGTGAAGAAAATAATAAAATTTTAGTTTGGGTACAGGGTTGTATGACCGCGCAATTGTCATTCAAGGTGTGAGAGCGCTGAAACCTGAAAAATGGCCTGGGCAAGAAGGGGGTAAAAGTGCCTGGTATGGAAGTTGTTATCCATCAAAACCACCATCTTAGAATGGGGCAGACCAGTTTATACAGCCGTTCTCTACCTTATAGCCTGTATATTATCTTAAAATCCAACAAATATGGAAACGGCAACTTTCGGCAGGATATATCTACTTATCACATCTTTCTTAACAGCTGAATTCTAAAATTATACTTAATCACACAAATTATATACAGTCAATTAAACAGCTCAATATTCCTCTTGTATGCCATCTTGTAGTATAAATTGATAATTACCACAAGACGGATATACAGTCAGGTCCATAAATATTGGGACATCGCCACAATTCTAACATTTTTGGCTCTATACACCACCACAATAGATTTAAAATGAAACTAACAAGATGTGTTTTAACTGCAGACTGTCAGCTTTAATTTGAGGGTATTTACATCCAAATCAGGTGAACAGTGTAGGAATTACAACAGTTTGCATATGTGCCTCCCACTTGTTAAGGGACCAAAAGTAATGGGACAGAATAATAATCATAAATCAAACTTTCACTTTTTAATACTTGGTTGCAAATCCTTTGCAGTCAATTACAGCCTGAAGTCTGGAACACATAGACATCACCAGACGCTGGGTTTCATCCCTGGTGATGCTGTGCCAGGCCTCTACTGCAACTGTCTTCAGTTCCTGCTTGTTCTTGGGGCATTTTCCCTTCAGTTTTGTCTTCAGCAAGTGAAATGCATGCTCAATCGGATTCAGGTCAGGTGATTGACTTGGCCATTGCCTAACATTCCACTTCTTTCCCTTAAAAAACTCTTTGGTTGCTTTTGCAGTATGCTTCGGGTCATTGTCCATCTGCACTGTGAAGCGGCATCCAATGAGTTGTGAAGCATTTGGCTGAATATGAGCAGATAATATTGCCCGAAACACTTCAGAATTCATCCTGCTGTATTTGTCAGCAGTCACATCATCAATAAATACAAGAGAACCTGTTCCATTGGCAGCCATACATGCCCACGCCATGACACTATCACCACCATGCTTCACTGATGAGGTGGTATGCTTAGGATCATGAGCAGTTCCTTTCCTTCTCTTCTCTTCCCATCACTCTGGTACAAGTTGATCTTGGTCTCATCTGTCCATAGGATGTTGTTCCAGAACTGTGAAGGCTTTTTTACATGTCGTTTGGCAAAGTTTAATCTGGCCTTCCTGTTTTTGAGGCTCACCAATGGTTTACATCTTGTGGTGAACCCTCTGTATTCACTCTGGTGAAGTCTTCTCTTGATTGTTGACTTTGACACACATACACCTACCTCCTGGAGAGTGTTCTTGATCTGGCCAACTATTGTGAAGGGTGTTTTCTTCACCAGGGAAAGAATTCTTCAGTCATCCACCACAGTTGTTTTCCGTGGTCTTCCGGGTCTTTTGGTGTTGCTGAGCTCACCGGTGCGTTCCTTCTTTTTAAGAATGTTCCAAACAGTTGTTTTGGCCACGCCTAATGTTTTTGCTATCTCTCTGATGGGTTTGTTTTGTTTTTTCAGCCTAATGATGGCTTGCTTCACTGATAGTGACAGCTCTTTGGATCTCATCTTGAGAGTTGACAGCAACAGATTCCAAATGCAAATTTCACACTTGAAATGAACTCTGGACCTTTTATCTGCTCATTGTAATTGGGATAATGAGGAAATAACACACACCTGGCCATGGAACAGCTGAGAAGCCAATTGTCCCATTACTTTTGGTCCCTTAACAAGTGGGAGGCACATATGCAAACTGTTGTAATTCCTACACCGTTCACCTGATTTGGATGTAAATACCCTTAAATTAAAGCTGACAGTCTGCAGTTAAAGCACATCTTGTTCCTTTAATTTCAAATCCATTGTGGTGGTGTATAGAGCCAAAAATGTTAGAATTGTGTCGATGTCACAATATTTATGGACCTGACTGTACCTTTCTACTTATGTCATTATATGGGCTGAATCTCTCTTTATACATCAATAAATACAAAATACCTTAAAAATACACAATCCATTAATCACTACAATGCAACTCAATATTATCTCTATATATCATCTGGTTGTATATCACTTTCAGATAGATAAAAATTAAATGTTTAATAAATTTTTGTTGCAATATTATAAAAACTTTCTAAAATCTAAAAAATTAAATTTGTATAAAACTAGGGGGTTCTTTCTTAGTCCCTACAATTATGTAAAATATATTACGAGTACTATGTGTAATAAAGAATATAAAATTATTTTACTAAAAAAAATGTTTCTATAAAAACGTAATCAATGGAATTAATTACGGAAAAATATTGGCCGATAATCAAAAGGGATAAAATCCTAGGTCCAGTAGTACCAAATAAGCCCTCATTTATTTATAGAAAGACATCAAATCTACGTAGTAAATTAGTGAAGATTATTATCTCCCCTCCTAGGAAATAACTAACTCAAATGTTTGACTTAAAAGGTTTTTTCCCTTGCAAAAAATGCAATATTTGCAAAACGACGGGGGTAAAAACGAGAAAAGAATAGAGACTTTTAACGCCCAGGTAACTAGTAAAGAATTTATAATCGATGAGTTCATTACTTGTACTACTCCATATGTCACTTATTTGTTGGAATGCTCCTGCAAGCTCCAATATGCAAGAACAACAACTAGACCATTATATAAAAAAATTAAGAGAGCATGTCTCCAACATTAAGAAAGGTAAAAAGGACCATAATTTATCTAGACATTTCAGGAATTTCCATAATTGTGACCCTACACAACTGAGTTTTGGGGGTTTAGATAAAATAGAGGGACATTGGAAAGGTAGTAATAAAACCAGGGAAATTTCCAAGAACAAAATGTTCTGGATTTTCCAATTGGATACATTGAAACCTAAAGGCCTTAATGTTGATTTGGACCTGAATTGCTTTATTTCTGATGTATGAGTCCATTGGTATTGAGTTGATCTATTGTGAGAATATTATAATCAGTTTTTGGTAGGGGTTCCCATTTTACATATTGTTCTTGAGAGATAAGGATTGACCAGCTAATGGTATCTTGCTGGAGATAGGGGAATAGGAGGTTAGATGGGGACTATATATTATGTATTTTTTATGAGTTTTTCTAGAAATAAAAACCATTTTTAGTAAAAGAATTTTATATACTTTATTACACATAGTTTTATATAAATTTTAATGTGTATTTAGGGTGATTTTTTTTTTCTATATGAATATATAATATGCATATACGGATCTCCTAGCACTTTGTACTCGTAATATATTTTATATAATTGTAGGGACTAATAAAGAACCCCCTAGTTTTATACAAATATAATTTTTTAGATTTTAGAAAGTTTTATTAATATTGCAATAAAATGTATTAAATGTTTAATTCTTATCCATCTGGAAGTGATATACCACCAGATGATGTATAGGGATAATATTGAGTTGCATTGTAGTGATTGTGTATTTTTAAGGTGTATTGTATTTATTGATTATGTAAAAAAGTGAGATTCAGCCCATATAATGACATCATAAGTAGAAAGGTATATCTGTCTTGTGGTAATTTATCAATTTATACCACAAGATGGCGTACAAGAAGAATATTGAGCTGTTTAATTGACTGTATATAATTTGTGTGATTAAGTATAATTTTAGAATTCAGCCATTAAGAAAGATGTGCTAAAGTAGATATATTTTGCCGAAAGTTGCCTTTCCGTATTTGTTAGATTTTAAGAGACTATATAGGATATAAGGTAGAGATTGGCCGTATAAACTGGTCTGCCCCACTCTAAGACGGTGGTTTTGATGTATAAGGAAGGGAGGAAGGAGAGTATAAAGCTGGACTTCAGTCTGATGAACACACCCCTTTAAAAACATAAGACGTAGACCAGAAGTAGGGAGCGGCCATTTTTGAAGAGGTTCTGTATAACCTGTGCTGTATGTGGAGGTATGTTCACTGCTTTTCATTGAGAAAATATACGATTTGAGAGTTTTTGAATCTTGTAAGCACAATTTTACTAAATAGACCATTTATATCAAATTTACTACACTATATGGTATTTCTCTTCTTTTGAGTCATATTATACGATGCTTATTGGGATTGGAGATTGGATCAGTATGGATTAAGAGGAGCCATCCTATATCTACAGTTGCAAGAAAAAGTATGTGCTCTGAACGTCATCTAAGTCACAATAGAAGAACACAGTCTGCTGAACATAATACTACACAAACATTAGATGTTGCCATGGTTTAATTGCACATAACATGTAAACATTCACAGTGCAGGGAGGAAAAAGTATGTGAGGCCCTAGCTTAATAACTTCTCCCAGAGCTAATTGGAGCCAATCAGTGTGATATTAGATGTGTTGCTGACAGCTGTCCTGCCCTTTAAAAAAACACACACCTGTTTTGGGTTTACTGGTTTCAAGAAGCACTGTCTGATGTGAACCATGCCTCGCAGAAAAGAGCTCTCAGGAGACCTACGATCAAGAATTGTTGACTTGCATGAAGCTGGAAAGGGTTACAAAAGTATCTCCAAAAGCCTTGATGTTCATGTGTCCACGGTAAGACAGACTGTCTACAAATGGAGAAAGTTTAGCACTGTTGCTACTCTCCCTAGGCGTGGTCGTCCTGTAAAAATGACTGCAAGAGCACAGCGCAGAATACTGCATGAGGTAAAGAAGAATCCCAGAGTGTCAGCTAAAGACCTACAGAAATCTCTGGCACATGCTAACATTTTTGTTGACACATCTACAATAAGGAAAACATTAAACAAGAATGGAGTACATGGGAGGACACCACGGAGGAAGCCATAGCTGTCCAAAAAGAATATTGCAGCACGTTTGAAGTTTGCAAAAGAGCACCTGGATGTTCCACAGCACTACTGGCAAAATATAGTGTGGACAGATGAAACCAAGATTGAGTTGTTTGGGAAGAACACACAACACTGTGTGGAGAAAAAAAGGCACAGCACACCAACATCAAAACCTCATCCCCACTGTAAAACATGGCGGAGGGAGCATCATGGTTTGGGGCTGCTTTGCTGCCTCAGGGCCTGGACGGATTGTTGTCATTGATGGGAAAATGAATTCCAGAGTTTATCAAGACATTTTGCAGGAAAACGTACAACCATCTGTCCGCCAACTGAAGCTCCGCAAAGGATGGGTGATGCAACAGGACAATGACCCAAAGCATACAAGTAATTCAACAAAACAATGGCTGCAACAGCACAGAATACGCCTTCTGGAGTGGCCCAGTCAGAGTCCTGACCTCAACCCGATTGAAATGCTGTGGCATGACCTTAAGAGAGCGATTCACACCAGACATCCCAAGAATATTGCTACACTGAAACAGTTTTGTGAAGAGGAGTGGTCCAAAATTACTCCAGATCGTTGTGCAGGTCTGATCTGCAACTACAGGAAACGTTTGGTTGAGGTTATTGCTGCCAAAGGAGGGTCAACCAGTTAAGTCCAAAGGTTCACATACTTTTTCCTCCCTGCACTGTGAATGTTTACATGTTATGTGCAGTTAAACCATGGCAACATCTAATGTTTGTGTAGTATTATGTTCAGCAGACTGTGTTCTTCTATTGTTGTGACTTAGATGACGTTCAGAGCACATTTTATGCCCAATTCATGCAAAACTCCACGTAATCCCAAGGGGTTCACATACTTTCTTGCAACTGTATTTATGCGATTGGACATCTGTAGTCCGGTAAGGTGCATGGTTTGGAAGGTGGTGGAGAGTGATTTTGCATTTCACTAAGTGGTGGTGCAGAGGAGAGCACTGATCACATGTTTAAAGGATGACACACTATGCGTTTTTTTTCTGAGGTATTCTTTATTTGATGATGATGAGTCCATAGTATCGGCCATGATTGGATCCTGATGGGGAGTGAGAGATAAAGCTATATTTGAGGGACACCGGGTGATTTTTTTTTTAAAATACAAGTTTGATCATAAGTGCACTTTAATATTGATTTTGGAAAAATTGAGGGCAATGCACTATATGCAGCTTTTATTTTTTTTTGAGGTACACATGAACACATAAGGATTGATCTTGGAGATGAATCAAGTTGGTATATAATTTGAAGATTCACAGACCCTTATGAAGATTCCCCATACTTCCTTTGTTATAACCAGGACAGGAAGTAAGGAGAAAATCCAGAGTCTGGATATAAATAGCAAGTTGTAATTTACATCTCTTGTCCAAAACTAAAACAAATAATTTGGGTTAGAGATTAAGTACACTGCTCAAAAATATTAAAGGAACACTTTAAAAACACATCAGATCTCAATGGGGAAAAATATCATGCTAGAGGAGGAAGCACTTGGAGGAAAGTGACTGAATATGATGGAACTGCTGGTACTGAAACACCGAAGGGTGACAGCATAAACTAATATATCTATACTGATATGGACTGGGTAATGTGTTAAGAACGTAAGGATGCCCCATCGTTTGATGGAAATTAAAATTATCAACCTACAGAGGACTAAATTCAAAGACACCCCAAAAACAATTATGTTCATTTTGCTGAAATTTCATTGTAGCAGCTCAAAATGGTACTCAGTAGTTTGTATGGCCCACATGTGCTTGTATGCATGCCGGACAACATCGGGGCATGCTCCTAATGAGATGACGGGTGGTGTCCTGGGATATTTCCTCCCAGATCTGGACCAAGGCATCATTGAGCTCCTTGGGCGTTCTATTGGATTTAGGTCAGGCGTGCGTGGAGGCCATTCACAGGTACCAATTCTTTCATTCTCCAGGAACTGCCTGCATACTCTCGCCACATGAGACCGGGCATTGTCGTGCACCAGGAGGAACCCAGGACCCACTGCACCAGCATAGGGCCTGACAATGGGTCCAAGAATTTCATCCCAATACCTAATGGCAGTCAGGGTGCCATTTTCTAGCCTGTGCGACCCTCCATGGATATGCTTCCCCAAACCATCACTGGCTCACCAATGTTGAAGGCAGCATAACGTTCTCTATGGCTTCTCCAGACCCTTTCATGCTCAGGGTGAACCTGCTCTCATCCGTGAAAAGCACAGGGCACCAGTGGCAGACCTGTCAATTCTGGTGTTCAATGGCAAATGCCAATCAAACTCTATGGTGCTGGGCATTGAGCACAGGGCCTACTAGAGGACATCGAGCCCTCAGGTCACCCTCATGAAGTCTGTTTCTGATTGTTTGGTCAGAGACATTCACACCAGTGGCCTGCTGGAAGTCATTTAATAGAGCTCTGCCAGTGCTCATCCTGTTCCTCCTTGCACAAAGGAGCAGAATACCGGTCCTGCTGATAGGTTAAGGACCTTCTGTGGCCCTGTCCAGCTCTCGTAGAGTAACTACCTGTCTGCTAGAATCTCCTCCATGTTCTTGAGACTGTGCTGGGAGACACAGCAAACCACCTGGCAATTGCACTTCTGTGCCATCCTGGAGGTGTTGGACTGTCTGTGCAACCTCTGTAGGGTCTAGGTATCTTCACATGCTGCCAGTAATGACACTGTAGAATAACAACAGAGGAACTTGAGGCTATAAATATTTATTTGTATCGCTGGATGTATTTTATCTGCCCAGTAACCAAAAACAGACAGCAAAAAAGTGTGAAAAAGAATTCACAAGAAGAAAGCCATTACATTATGGAAAGAAAGCGATACCCAGAAAGTCATCAAAAATACTGCTTTATTGCAAGATTTGCTCATATTTAGACATTAAGGTAAAGACCACAGTTAGCCATCACCACAAGATGAGACCATACCAAAAGAACCAAGCTAAAACGAAAAATAAAAGACGGCCGTCCTGACCGGCCATGTAGTAAGTTGTGCTGTAAAGACGACACAAGGTCTTATGTATATACAGCACAGGCACATTGGAAACACCACCATGTAGGGGATGTACACAAATATAATCTAGAAATATGGGACTGTACATCAAAAATGCAATGCATAACAATAGTACCAATTAAATATACGGACTGAGCAGCCCAACTAGACAATGCTAGAGATCTGGTAAAAAGATCCAACTCAGGGCATGAATCAAACAGAAAAATACATGCAACACATGGATGTAAACAATGCTGCTGACATGTTCGTCAATAGAGATATTGAGACTAATGATGTCATTACTCAAAGTCACAGTCTTCAGGTTAACATAGTATGCCTTATTGAAGGAATTCAGGTAGACCTTGACTGGTATGACTGAAAATAGTGTCCAAATGTGATCCGGGGTGATAGTGGAACTTACGTAGTATCAATAAAACATAGTATCAATAATGACTTCTCCATAGGACATCTGTAGTTGGAATGGCAGGGCCCTGTCAATAATGATGTGGAAATTCTTCACCGCTAGCATGCAGCCTAAATGCATCCCTTAATGTGTAGCTGACATGGAAACAATATGAATATCCACGCAGGATAGTGGAGGTGGGGTGCTGCACATCATCTAGGAAGTATGACATCAAGTATGTCATCATCCTATGATAGAGAGGTGACATAAGAAAAAGTCAATCTTCTTGTGAATTCTTTTTCACACTTTTTTTTGCAGTAATGACACTGACCCTAGCCAAATGCAAAACTAGTGAAAAACAGACAGAAAAGATGAGTAGGGAAACAAATGGCAGTGGCCTCCGCCTGTAAAACCATTCCTGTTTTGGGGTTCATCTCATTAGTGCCCATCTAGTGCATCTGTTGTTAATTATCATTAACACCAAAACAGCTGAAACTGATAAACAATCCCCTCTGCTACTTAACTGACCAGATCAATATCTCAGGAGTTTAATTGACTTGATGTTATACTCTGATTTAAAGTGTTCCTTTAATTTTTTTGAGCATGGTATAAATAAAATACTTTTTTTTAAAGACTGTTGTTCTGCTTACCAACCTTAGCTTCCAACACCAGTATAACCTTTATAGACATCTAATCCTGGAGTGCTGTTTAAAAATGGCACTTCAGATAGTCCTTAGACAATTTGTGTCCCGAACCGTCATCAGCCACCATTCACAGACAGTGTGCAGAGCCGTTCCAAGTAGCTCTGAGCCCTGTAATCACTGTGATGACCAATCACAAAATTAAAACTTTACTACAGTCCCTTCCTCTTACAACAGAAGGAGGAGGAGGATCTAACAAATCAAATATCATTTCTTAATTCCAGAGCAAAAGAAGCATCAGATTTAGGGTAGGAGGGGGTTTATTGCGGGATCGTTTTTTTTTTTTTTTTTTTTAACCCTTTTACCTCTCTTATCCCCTCTACATCTAATCTCCATCCTGTCTCTAATGACATGTATATTAACCCATCACCTCCATTATCCTGTACATCTGAACATGAACCCCTTCATCTCTAGCCTTTCATTATACAGTCAGGTCCATAAATATTGGGACATGGACACAATTCTAACATTTTTGGCTCTATACACCACCACAATGGATTTGAAATGAAACGAACAAGATGTGCTTTAACTGCAGACTGTCAGCTTTAATTTGAGGGTGTTTACATCCAAATCATTTGAACGGTGTAGGAATTACAACAGTTTGCATATGTGCCTCCCACTTATTAAGGGACCAAAAGTAATGGGACAATCGGCTTCTCAGCTGTTCCATGGCCAGGTGTGTGTTATTCCCTCATTATCCCAATTACAATGAGCGGATAAAAGGTCCAGAGTTCATTTCAAGTGTGCGATTTGCATTTGGAATCTGTTGCCGTCAACTCTCAAGATGAGATCCAAAGAGCTGTCACTATTAGTGAAGCAAGCCATCATTAGGCTGAAAAAACAAAACAAACCCATCAGAGAGATAGCAAAAACATTAGGCGTGACCAAAACAACTGTTTGGAACATTCTTAAAAAGAAGGAACGCACCGGTGAGCTCAGCAACACCAAAAGACCCGGAAGACCACGGAAAACAACTGTGGTGGATGAACGAAGAATTCTTTCCCTGGTGAAGAAAACACCTTCACAACAGTTGGCCAGATCAAGAACACTCTCCAGGAGGTAGGTGTATGTGTGTCAAAGTCAACAATCAAGAGAAGACTTGAGTGAATACAGAGGGTTCACCACAAGATGGAAACCATTGGTGAGCCTCAAAAACAGGAAGGCCAGATTAGAGTTTGCCAAACGACATGTAAAAAAGCCTTCACAGTTCTGGAACAACATCCTATGGACAGATGAGACCAAGATCAACTTGTACCAGAGTGATGGGAAGAGAAGAGTATGGAGAAGGAAAGGAACTGCTCATGATCCTAAGCATACCACCTCATCAGTGAAGCATGGTGGTGGTAGTGTCATGGCGTGGGCATGTATGGCTGCCAACGGAACTGGTTCTCTTGTATTTATTGATGATGTGACTGCTGACAAAAGCAGCCGGATGAATTCTGAAGTGTTTGGGGCAATATTATCTGCTCATATTCAGCCAAATGCTTCACAACTCATTGGACGCCGCTTCACAGTGCAGATGGACAATGACCCAAAGCATACTGTAAAAGCAACCAAAGAATTTTTTAAGGGAAAGAAGTGGAATGTTATGCAATGGCCAAGTCAATCACCTGACCTGAATCCGATTGAGCATGCATTTCACTTGCTGAAGACAAAACTGAAGGGAAAATGCCCCAAGAACAAGCAGGAACTGAAGACAGTTGCAGTAGAGGCCTGGCAGAGCATCACCAGGGATGAAACCCAGCGTCTGGTGATGTCTATGCGTTCCAGACTTCAGGCTGTAATTGACGGCAAAGGATTTGCAACCAAGTATTAAAACGTGAAAGTTTGATTTATGATTATTATTCTGTCCCATTACTTTTGGTCCCTTAATAAGTGGGAGTCACATATGAAAACTGTTGTAATTCCTACACCGTTCACCTGATTTGGATGTAAACACCCTCAAATTAAAGCTGACAGTCTGCAGTTAAAGCACATCTTGTTCGTTTCATTTCAAATCCATTGTGGTGGTGTATAGAGCCAAAAATGTTAGAATTGTGTCCATGTCCCAATATTTATGGACCTGACTGTATGTGAACAGTACATTAATCCTTTAATTTCCTCCCCTCACTGTGTATGACTTGTGATGCTATGATCTATTGCACCATTACCAATGTTCATATTTTAACCACTTCAATATCAGCTTATTTCTTCATTTTTAACTAGCTGTGGCAAAAAATCACCTTGGAGTGTCTGCTTTTCAAAAAGGGTTTATTTTATGGGTGTGTTTTACTTTCAAAATATGTACTGTTTTCAAAATATTTGGTGTTTTTTCCTTTTACATAGAAAAAAAAATCCAGTGGTTCTTAAATACAAGACCCAATGGACAATAAATGCAACCAAAAGAAAGTTTTATCTGTCTAAAAATATATATTTAAAATTCATCTGGGTATGCTATTGCATGACTAATTGCCAGTCAAACTATCACATCTGGGGGAGTCAATGGTGGAGAAGGATCTGGGAGTTCTGATAGATCATAAGCTTAGTAATGGCATGCAATGCCAAGCTGCGGTTTCCAAAGCGAGACAAATCCTCTCGTATTAAAAGCGTTATAGACTCCAGAGAGAGAGAGATAATTTTATCCCTGTACAAATCATTAACACCTCATCTGGAATATTCAGTTCAGTTTTTTTCTACCAGTTCACAAAAAAAAATATTGGGGAACTGAAAAAAGTGCAGAGGAGGGCAATCAAACTGATAGGAGGCATGGATGAGATCAGCTATGAGGAAAGATTAGAGGAACTGAATTTATTCTTTCTTGAGAAAAAGAGATTTAGGGGGGATGTAGAGTTATTGCTCTCACTCTGGCGTTATGTAACGTGTGTCACAATCATTTTTACTCATAGGTGGCTCTGACATGTGTATTTACTTTCGTACGTGCGTGTATGTGGGGGGCCTCAAATTTTTTTGGGGTGGAGGGGGGGATGTTATGTGGTTGGATGTAGCTTTCTATTTTTTAAATAAAAAAATAATTTTTTTCGTCACATAGGGTCACAAAGTCCCCTATGTGATGATTTTTGGTGACAGTTTCTCTTTAATGAGACATGCAGGGTCTAAAAGATCTCTGGGCTCCACTAAATGTATTGCAGTGCAGATCACTTTGCAATACATTCCTTCCTGGGTAGAACAGTGTCAGGTTGACCTGAAAGGTCAACAAGGGAAGGAGAATGGATGTGTGTCCACTATCCTCTCTCAACTCAACCCGCCAGCATCGGGGGGCATGTGTGGGTAGGCTACATTAGGGGGGTGTGTGGTAATAATCATGCAGCAGCGTAGCCGCCTGACTGCTTCCACCTGAGTATGTAAGTTTTTTTCAGTCTCCGCCCATATCACCCACCTACTGAACGACATATCAGACTGGATGTCGCTCCATTTCCTCAAATTGAACCTTTCCAAAACCGAGCTCCTAATTTTCCCCCCAGCCTGCACCCCCCCCGCCCCCCATCCTCTACATCACGACCAACAACGCCACCATCAGTCCCACCCCACAAGCCAAAGTCCTAGGTGTCACTCTAGACTCAAACCTGTCCTTCCAACCCCGTGTCCATTCGCTGGCAAACTCATGCAGGCTCCACCTACGCATCATCTCCAAAATACGTCCGTTCCTAACACCAAACACTACTAAACAACTCGTTCACTCCATTATTATCTCACGTCTGGACTACTGCAACTCCCTTTTCACCGGTCTACCCCAACACTGGCTATCCCCGCTTCAGTCTATCCTGAACTCAGCGGCCAGACTCATCCACCTTACCAACCGCTTTGCTTCTGCCACCCCCCTCTGTCATTCCCTCCACTGGCTTCTGATTGCCCAACGCATTAAATTCAAACTACTATCATTGACATACAAAGCCATTCATAACGCTGCCCCAAACTACCTCACCGACCTGATACCCAAATACCACCGAACCCATACTCTTCGCTCCTCACAAGACCTCCTACTTTCTAGCACCCTGGTCTCCTGCTCCCACGCCCGACTGCAGGACTTCTCCAGGACTTCCCCCATCCTCTGGAACTCACTACGCCAATCCATCAGACTGTCACCTACCTCCTCACCTTTAGGCGCACCCTGAAAACCCATCTCTTCAGGGAAGACTACCCCACCCTCACCTAACAGCCAATCTCCTCCACTCCTCCTACCACTCCATCCCCACAGCCACTTCCTCCTGTACCACTATCCCCTCCCTCCTAGATTGTAAGCTTGAAAGAGCAGGGCCCTTGAACCCCTCGTGTATTGTGTTACTGTATTGTCTCATGTACTGTCCCCCACTATAATGTACAGCGCTGAGCAAACCTTTTTCGCGCTATATAAATACTGTATAATAATAATAATAGAGTTTTACTGGAACTCCGCTTTAAGGTAATTTTTGAACATTATAACCCAATTTGCAATTTTTACGTATCATACCGTGGAGATAATCAGGTTACCATTGGTAGAATTCTTACATAACGATTATCAAACCTGTTTTTACTCTAGGTTCCATGCATGTGTTTTACAGCTTCCATTTAATCAAAGAGTGAAAAACAATCCATCTTTTTTTCTTACTGTGATTTCTGAAACGGCTCCATGTTTATACGTCATTTTTAAAGCCAAGAACAAAGGTACATTACAGCAACTGAAATAATTTTATATTTACTATAATTTAATTTATAATTCATACATATATTGGCAAATAAATAATAAGAAAGCAACTTTGTTTTCCATTAAGTGCAGTATCTTTGCTATTAAATAACTGCAAATGTAATTTTATGGTGAGTAGGCAAGGGTATGTTTTCATCTGCCAAAGGAGCAAAACCATGGAGCTTCACAATTTGTAATAGCTACAGAATGGAGAGTGGAGTAGCAACAAATGGTTACCGGTGTCAAAGGCTGAAAACAACACAAGAAGAATGAGCAAAAGATTGGCTGAAAAAATTAGAGAGAGAGTTTGCTAGTGTTGAGTTACAATTACTTTGATTTAAAGGGAAGAAGCAAGACAGGGCTGAAGGGTTCCAAGAGGTTTTTTTGAGTATTTGTTGTTATAACCATTTGACAAGGAAGGGGAAATGCCAGTAGAAAGGGATAGTTTAAATGAAAAGGATAAGGTGGGAATGAAGTAACATTTCAGTTAAATTTAATTTAAACTTTTCACCTAACATTTAATTTAAAATCCAGACACCTGGTTCAAATTGTAAATGGGGACCCTCTTAGTTCTTACAAGAAACCCTCAACAGTCCCGTTGGCATCTGAGGTGATAAAATGTTAGCACAAATAATTCATAAGACAAAATTGGGGTGTGTGGCTTGGCTTGCAGTAAAGCTGACATCATAGAACAGGATTCCTAGTACCATTGTCCCCTGCAAAGCTTTAAAGAGCGCACTATTTGCGACCTGATAATTGTGGTTAGAATTCTTATAATTCACAATCTTCCCCATGTTTGCAAAAACTCAAACAGCTAGCAATTCTGGATAAGAGTACCATCTGCATACACCAACTCCCAAACAAAGCAGCATTCACCTTGATTTGCAGCTATCTAGGGAGCCCTACATAATGTAGAGACCTACAAGGCCTGGCATACTGACACCCTGCTAGAAATGGACAGCCACATCAAGAACCAGTACAATCGAGGCGCTTAAACATCAGGGAAATCATTCCCACCTGCCCAAATGCAGACAGGGCTGAAACACTTCTTCAGCCATCTATTAGAGAGCATAAAATGGATAAGTGCAGCGCTAAATAACTTGAAATTATGATTGTTTGTCCAACAATAAAAGTCAGCAATAAAATTAAATTATCAATAAAATAAATAGATGAATAAATGACCAAGATTTTATAAAATACAGGTGACAGTCTATACAGATATAAAGGTGCAGAAACTCGGTAAAATCCAGTAGTGGTGCTCTAAATTGTTTGGTAAAATTACGCACTCAGCAGATGCGTAATGTAAATATGCATTATATGAACCAGTAGAGGTCTCCTTTAAGGATATGGATCTGGTCTGGGACAGAGATAATCCTCCCTCTAGGTGAGTGATGTTGTCTGGAGCGCACAGAGAAGTATAAGGATCCAGCTGACCAGAGGTCCCTTTAAGGGATGGATGGGTGCAGATGCCTGTATACAGGAACTCCCTTCTCTGGAATCTTTAGATGGCTGGATCAGGCAGACTCTATGGATAAATAGCTCCTCGAGGGAGAGTATAAAGAGTGCCCATAGTGTAGTATATTAAAGGTATAATTTATTAGTTGGATTTGCAACTTGGGTTAAAACAAGCAGCATTCGGTAATGGACTAACCGTCCAGTAAGCAAGATGGCCACCGGGCCTCCATGTGGCTCCGGCGGCGTGACGTCGCGGCGTCTTGGCCCCTCCTAACGCGTTTTGTGCACACACACTTCTTCAGAGGCGGTAACCAATGGCGCCATAACGTCAGTCCATTGAATTTATAGGCAAGACTGCGTGTGCGCATTACATCGGCGCCATCTTGCCATAGCTCAAAACATAGATATCCACACGCATGCGCGGCGCCATTTTGCCATGGATTTTGGAAGATAAATAATCATATGTGCTGGAAGAACATGTTAAGTCAGGTGTCTGTAAATAAAATAATTATTACGAGGCAGCAAGTGATTGATGCCCCAACGAAAAAGGGGTTGGCAAAAGAACTACAACTGCCAGGGAATTAAAAATTGATTTTTTTTTTTTTAAAAAAACGCCTGTAAAAACAAGTATAGGAAAATTCGTAATCCAGAATAAAAATGAAAATGTGGACTTAAAAAACCCACGGCAAAAATTAGCGAATGTAAAAACGAATGTTATGAGTAACAGACCGATAAAATACGAATATGAATCAATCACATAAAATATAAAATCTCAAATGGAACGAAACAACCAGATATATGAAAAATATAAGTATAAAATATACAAAAGGTGGTATAAAATATATAAAAAGGAAAAGGTATTCTAAAACTATAGCTTAAAATCACTATCAACTATTAACTTCAATAAAACAAAAAAAATATATATATAGATTTATATATCACTATTTTTATTTCAATTTTTAGAATATCATTATTAAGACTGAATTTTAATTATCTTTCCTCCTCTGTTCCAAGCGTCATTCTTTGGTATTAAGAGGTCTGTTTTAGGGCACTATCATCTTATACAGCTGTGTTCAAAATAATAGCAGTGTGTTGAAAAAAAATGGAAAAAAAGCTCAAAATCCTTCTAATAGCTTTTATTTCCATACACACAAATGCATTGGGAACACGACACATTCTATTCCAAATCAAAACATGAAGAAAAATAGATCAAATTTGTGTTGTTCCTCTAAAAAAAAAAATCGAAGAAAAGTGAATATTAGACTGTTCAAAAAAATCGCAGTGTTTGTTTTCTTCTTTACAAACTCAAACATTCACTATATAAACTGAAAAATGTTTGAAGACTTTGCTTTCCTTTGAATGACTTCATGAATATTTGGTTGTATATGCACTGTTTCTGAGAACTGCTGTACATCTGTGTTGCATGGAGTCACCCAACTTCTGGCCCCTGTGAACAGGTATTCCAGCCCAGGATGATTGGACTACATTCCACAGTTCTTCTCTATTTCTTGGTTTTGCCTCAGAAACTGCATTTTTGATGTCACCCCACAAGTTTTCTATTGGATTAAGATTCGGGGGTTGGGCTGGCCACTCCATAACATCCATCTTGTTGGTCTGGAACCAAGATGTTGCACGTTTACTGGTGTGTTTGGGGTCGTTGTCTTGTTGGAACACCCATTTCAGGGGCATTTCCTCTTTAGCATAAGGCAGCATGACCTCTTCAAGTATTCTGATGTATTCAAACTGATCCATGATCCCTGGTATGCGATAAATAGGCCCAACACCGTAGTATGAGAAACATCCCCATATCATGATGCTTGCGCAACCATGCTTCACTGTCTTCGCAGTGTACTGTGGCTTGAATTCAGTGTTTGGGGGTCGTCTGACAAACTGTCTCCGCCCACTAGACCCAAAAAGAACAATCTTTCATCAGTCCACAAAATGTTGCGCCATTTCTCTTTAGGCCAGTCAATGTGCTCTTTGGCAGATTGTACCCTCTTCAGCACGTCTTTTTTTCAACAGTGGGACTTTGCGGGGGCTTCTTGCAGATAGCTTGGCTTCACATAGGCGTCTTCTAATTGTAATAGTACTCACAGGGAACTTTACACCTTCTTTCATCTTCCTGGAGCTGATTGTTGGCTGAGTCAAGTTAAAAGTAAATTTCCTGCGCCACTATATAAATATAGATACTTTAAGCAGCCTGTATTAGAGGTGCCACAGCCACAGCACCAAAATCATCAACTAAAATATAAACCAATTAATACGGCGCTATAATAGCAAACAAGCGGTTCAATGAAAATTAGACACATATAACTGACATCAGTGTGGGGTGAAGTAGACGACTATGAGAATATCATGCATTGAAGTGACAAGACTAAAATGGTGAATAGTGTCCTTGTGTATCACACAGACTTCATGCAGGTGTGAACTGCAATGTGCCAATCCTCTATGGCTGGGGTGCCCCCTCACCTTCCTGCCCAGGCCCCTAGGGACCAAAGAGCCTTGGGTAGTAAATGGAATATTCCTCCAGATAACAGGTGGATCCCTCTGGCAGCAATGGTGCAACTCACTCCTCTTGGCTAGCCTCAGCAATAGATGGTAAGCCTCAGCAATAGATGGTATCCGTGGTGTCTCTCCAGTAGTGGCTCTCCAATACGGTCACCAGTGAGGCAAGAGAGACTCATATAGTGTAAAACCTTTTATTTGATTTAAAAGAAACTAAAAACCTACTTACACAGATCTTCAAACAAGCAAGCCTTTACACCACTCCAAGGGTGTACTGTATTCGGAAAACGCCCCTTTCAATTAGTGATTCAATTACACAAAATCAGAAGCATGCATGTCATGACTGTTGGGTCTGTTGGATTTCTATTACTCTACTACACCTGCTAGGAAATATTTGCCATGTAGAAATATCATTTCTACCAAAAACAGTGATTGACAAAAATATGATAAAAAATAAATATACAGTTTTGTTCAAAATAATAGCAGTCAGACATCACTAACCTGATCAATCACTGCACTTGTCACTACTGTGTGATAATCCCATGAATGTTGGATTTCTATTACTCTGCTACACCTGATAGTAAATTATTTGCCATGTAAAAATATCATTTCTACCAAAAACAGTGATTGATCCGGTTATTTGTCTGACTGCTATTATTTTGAACACAACTGTACATGCACTGCCCCCCCTTTATTTTTATTTATATATATATATATATAAATATAATATTTTTCATATATTTAATTCCCTGTCAGTCGCTTTTGCCAACCTCTTTTTCGTTGGGGCATCAATCACTTGTTGCCTCGTAATAATTATTTTATTTACAGACACCTGACTTAGTAACATGTTCTGCCGGCACATATGATTATTTATCTTCTAAAATCCATGGCAAAATGGCGCCGCGCATGCGCGCAGATATCTGCTATGTTTTGAGCTATGGCAAGATCGCGCCGATGTAATGCGCACACGCCGTCTTGCCTATAAATTCAATAGATTAACGTTATGGTGCCATTGGTTACCGCCTCTGAAGAAGTGCGTGCGCACGAAACGCGTTATGAGGGGCCAAGACGCCGTGACGTCACGCCGCCGGAGCCACATGGAGGCCCAGCGGCCATCTTGCTTACTGGACGGTTAGTCCATTACCTAACGCTGCTTGTTTTAACCCTGCTTAATTCTACTTATTTTATGGAAATTTGCAAATTCATCTAATAAATTATACCTTTAATATACTACACTATGGGCACTCTTTATACTCTGTCTCGAGGAGCTATTTATCCATAGAGTCTGCCTGATCCAGCCATCTAAAGATTCCAGAGAAGGAAGTTCCTGTATACAGGCATCTGCACCTATCCATCCCTTAATGGGATCTCCGGTCAGCTGGATCCTTATACTTCTCTGTGCGCTCCAGACAACATCACTCACCTAGAGGGAGGATTATCTCTGTCCCAGACCAGATCCATATCCTTAAAGGAGACCTCTACTAGTTCATATAATGCGTATTTACATTATGCATCTGGTGAGTGCGTAATTTTACCAAACTATTCAGAGCACCACTACTGGATTTTACTGAGATTCTGCACCTTTATATCTGCATAGACTGTCACCTTTATTTTAGAAAATCTTGGTCATTTATTCATCTATTGACAATTTAATTTTATTGCTTTCTTTTATTGTTGGACAAACTATCATTATAATTTCAAGTTATTTAGCGCTGCACTTATCCATTTTATGCTTTGACAAGGTTTTATATTGGTTGCCTTGAGTGCTTTAGCTGCTTACTAGAGAGCGCTCACTTTGTTACTGCATTTTATTGTGTTCATCTATTAGAGAGGCCTGCATGGTCTCCCAGTGACTTAGTCAGGTCCCTTCAACCCACAAGCATACAAGTGAGTATTTGCTGCCTACAAAGGTTTCCTCTCAACAATGAGATACCCCAGCAAGCCAAAACACAGTATTCAGTTATGTTTGAAGGTCACATGACCTAGTTCTTTCAGGATCTGTGCCAAATTACATTGCAAAACAGGTGGGCCCTCTGACCCTTGCTGATAAATGGAAGTTTCTCTTTTGCTTGTTAGCTACAAAACATGGCTGGGTGTTCAGTCTGGTAACCCCCGCTGAATTACAAGACTTCTAAGCCCAATGTGACATACTATTCATCTTACAGTAGAATGATACAAAGACCTACACCCTACAAAGCGTGTGTAGCCTGACACCAACCCATCCAAGCTTCCTGAGAAGAAACATTACTGATTGAATACAGCAACCAGATGACTCTCCATTGAAACCACCATCAAGAAGTTTACCAATGTTCAACAGACCTCAGATACCCACAGAGGATCTGTTTTCTCTTCAGAGAGTGATCCCAATCTACCTTGTTGCCCAGAGCTTAGTTCTCTATGCACTTGACTGGAAAAAGTTATCACATCTTGCCTTTATGTAGGAGGGGGTAAGTGGTTGTTACTGATACCATCCAAACTTATTACACAAAGCACATTTTCATGCACACTCCATGCAACCACTTAACTTTAAAAATGACGAAAACACCAGAGTCTGCCATCAAAATCCCCCTTAGGCTCCCATGATGGTGACATACACTAATGCCTGTTAAACACTGAGAATTCATAAGGAAGTTTGCAGATCTCCTTTATAAAGCTGGCCATCGATGGGTTGAATTCCGAAAGATTTTCTAAAGAAAATTCTTTCTAAGAATTTTTGTTCCAATTTCGCACCACCAGTGGATCATAGAAACAGCTGATTTTCGTGTGACCATTGAATTTGAGTGATCGGGAATGTTGGAAATTTTTGGAAAAACAAATTTCTAATCCATGATGGGAGAATTTTGCAATAAATATAGTCGAAAAAGAAACGAGCATGAGCTGTGACCTGGAAAGAAAAGAAAATTCTTGGCCACTAAAATTCTTTTCTGTAGCAACCTGTGCACTTGAAGACTCGGTTGGTCAAATTTCTAAATCAGTGGTGGCACTATCAATTTACAAAACGTATGAAATTTCTTATTTTCTAAAGAAAATTAGTTCAGAATTAACCGATTCCCCCTTTCCCTTTTATAAATGTGCCCAACTTCACTGGGCACATTCACCTTAAGAGCAGACTGCCTACACATCTGCATCTCCACAGTACCATGGATGAGTTTAAGTCCTGAACGAACGCTGCCCCAATAAGATGGATTCTTTTACCATTAAACCTCTTTGATTCCCTTGCAGCCCAGAGTGGGATCAACTATTCCTAAAATTTTATTTCTTGAGCAACGGAGTTACCAAAAGGTTAACTAAGAACATGGGTTATTTGCTTCATTTATAATATTTTAACTTTGGAACACGCAGTGACATGTCATGTTTTCTTAAGTTAACATGAAGTTATAGTATGCATATAGTTCTGCTATGTTTATTACCTGTGTTTTGATTTTGATCATGCACTTTTAATGACAAAAGGTGTTGTGGAAGCTCTGTTCTGTGTTCTCTTGGGGTTGAGTCCCACTGTTGGTTGGGAGAGGCTCAGACATACTCCTACTCCAAGGAGGAACGTTTTCTGAGGTTACTCAGATTTCTGTTTTGTTATCTGTTTTGCTGTTGTAGATTGTGATTCTGACAAAGAGACACTATTGTGTTTAATTCCGTCTGGGTGGAAGGAGGTGGATGCATGGACAATCTGCAGCTGCTGTGGATGGCAACTGAGCTACAACCTAACCTATGTGGATGTAGCTCAGACTCCCCTGCCTCCCATCTTCTCTCCACCCAGACTTGACAATACAGGTCACCTGGATTCTTCATTGTCCTAATGGAAGCTTAACTGGGGACCTGATCCAATCTTCTTGATTTGTTTAGTGTAAATGTCTGTTTACTTATGAACAGGGGATCTAATATGCCCTTGAGCTGAGGTTATTACTGTGCTTGTCATCTTTTACAAAGTAACAACTATCTCCTTTTGAGGAGAAAAAGCTCCCCAAGATTCATCTACAACCCCCTCCCCACAACTCAAGCACAGGATATAAATGTACCATTGTACAAGCAGAAAAGGTAATGTGGAATAAAAATCAACTCCCTTAAAAGAGGGAGAGTATCAGTTCTGAGGGAATTGAATGCATAGGGCACATCTGCTGCACTTGTCCTAAAAACACATTTTAAACATGACACAATTACATTTGTGATGCTTGATTCACTTAAGTTATGCACACCTCCTCCCCATCTAACAAAAAGAAATGGGGCACTATCCATATGCACCAATTAGAACACCTTTTTGAAGAGCGAGGGACACTTAAGTGGTTTTTTAACTGGTCATGGGCCACAATGAAATTAAGTGGTTTAGAATTTCTAATTTTTTATTTTGAATAGCATAATGAACATTTTACTCCCTCAGCCACTGAATGTGAGGAGGAGAAGCCGGCTTTCAGCTGTTAAAGGATGAAAATGGAGAGGTTCGGTTCCTATATATGCTGCCCCTGTCGCCTCTCCTCCTCCTCCAGCTTTCCTGCAGGTCAGCTGTGCTTTGATGTAGACTTTTATTATCTTGGGGGTGTGGTGCACCAAAACTCATGCAGGATATGATAGAAGTACGCTTCCCTGGTTTGAGGTCAAGAGTCACATCCGAGGACTCCAAGGGCCACAGGTTGAGCACTCCTGATTTAGAGCAATATAATGTCAGTGCAATCCTAAAAGATCCAGAAGATAGATTTCTATTTGTCGAAGGTTCCATTAACACATCTGTCACTATTGCAAATGTCTGCTTTCTGAACAGCAACCAAGCGGACTTTATAGGTGAAGTGGTCTCCAAATTGTTAACCTTTGCAGAATGACTGCTAATTGTGGGAGGAGGTTTTATTTTCGCTAGTGGCCCCCTTCTGGATGTCTTGCACCAAAAAATAGTCCTCCCTTAGAAACCGCTATAGTACATGAAAAGGAAACTGCAATCTTTGTTGCTTGTAGACACTTGGCAAACATTGATAGGGACTACTTGTTTTTTTCGCACACTAACATTAACTTCTCTAGACTCAACTACATTTTTCTCACCCAAAAGGATCTATCCAATCTACACTCAGTTTCTATTGGGCAAATCACCATATTCAGCCATGCTCTGATTTTTGCAAAAGTCGAATTTTCTATACAGGACGTACAGTTCACTTTGGGGCACCAATTCGCAAATAGGATATTGGGGAACTGGAGAAAGTACAGAGGTGGTCAACCACACTATTAAGAGACATGCTATGAGGAAAGATTAGAGGAACTGAATTTATTCTCTCTTGAGAACAGGAAATGAATCCTTTGGCACCAGCGACTCCCGGCCCTTTAAGGGTTTCAGAAGCCGGGTGGCAGGGCGGGGTTTAGGGTCATGTGGGTCACATGATCGGAAAAGGTCCCGATCGAAAGAGGAGATCGGGACGCTTCCGTGAGTACCGGACACGTGTGTTTGGAGCACGCAGGGCGCACGCTCTCAGCACATTATTTATTTTTTTTTTTTTTTTAATAGAACGAAAATGTGCAGCCACTCGGCATCTAGACCCAGACGCCGGGGGGCCGCACACTTGCGTTCGGCTGGCGCCAAGTGGTTAAGGGGGGATATGATCAACATGTATAAATATATAAGTGGTCCGTAAAGTGAACTTGGTGTTATTGGAGTTATTCACTTATTCAAGGTTATCACAGAGGACAAGGGGGCACTTTTTATGTCTGGAGAAAATAAGATTTTATCTCCAAATGTGGAAAGGCTTCTTCATAGTAAGAGCTGGGAAAATATGGAATAGATTCCCTGAAGAGCTGGTTCTGGTCTACTCAGTAGATTGTTTTAAAAAAAAAAACAAACGTGGATTCTTTCCTAAATGTACATAATATACCTGGATACTAACACTTATTGGTGAAGCTGATCCAGGAAATATCTGATTGCCTCACGGGGGATCAGGAAGGATTTTTTTTCCCTGCTGTAGCAAATTGGATCATGCTTTGCTGGGTTTTTTGTCTTCCTCTGTATCAGCTGTGGGTATATGATTGTGTATATGGGGTTGTATATTTTTTCCCCCCTTTTATCGGTTGAACTAGATGGACTTGTGTCTCTTTTCAACCAGACTATGTGAGGAATAATTGGGTAGGGTTTATCTTTGGCAAAGAGGTCAGAGACCATACCACAAAAGATATATAAATGACATTCTGTGGTCAAAAATGTATATGTAATGTTAAAGGATAAGTTCACCTTTGGAACATGTTACATGTTCCACACTGAAAACGGGTGGAACATGTAACATGCACCCATAGCTGCAACCGCGGCCGCTGCCCCTCCCTCCCTCCCTCTGACAGATAGTATGGGGAGAAGTTTCCCATCTGTCAGATTTGAAAACAGCGCAGCCGTGCGGGGCTCCACCCACACAGCCGTGTCACTCATTCACAGTGTTCTCTGAATGAGTGCCTACAAGTCCCAACAGCCTTAGCGGCTGTGGGCTTGTATTTTTCAATGAATAGCACAGTGCTATGGAGCACTGTGGTAGTTCATTGAAGCTTCCTGTCAGTATATCTGCTTGCTCATACATCCCGTACGGCAAGTAGATATTCCGACAGGTCTGCAGGAGACCTGCATGGCATCAGCAATCTACTAATCACTGGTGCAATGCTTTCCAGGCTGCTTTGGACAAAACTAATAAAGTGCATTTATTATTTTTGTCTAAAAGGTGAACTTATCCTTTTTAAGGTAAATGGTCTCCTCTTATCCACTGTGGGGAAGACATTTTGACAGAATTTCTTTCTTGCAATACTGAAACCTATTGGCTTGACAAGCAGAAGCTAGAATGGATAGGGGTGGTATAAGCCATGAAACTTTACACACAGCAAAGAGACCTCTTTGAAAGATTCAATTTCACATGGTCTACATCAGTTTTTTTTAACTTTTTTTTTTTTTCAGCCTAAAATGGGGTCACCCATCACATCAGAAGCTCTCCCTTTGCATTTGAGTCCTCTTTTCTCCCCCTTTAACAGTGGAATCCTCCCCCCTTCCTTTCACATCAGAGTCCTCATTGCCTATCTCCCCTTTCAGATCAGGGTCCTCAGTTCCCAACATCCTTTTTACATCAGAGTCCTTCATTTCCCCCTCTCAAACTAGAGTCTTCAGTCCCCCTCCCTTTCACATCAGAGTCCTTAATTCCACTCTCTGAGTTCTCAGTCCCTCTCCACTCTTTCACATCAGAGTCCTCCGTTCCTCCTCCATCCTTTCACATCAGAACACTCATCCCCGCCTCCTTTCACTTCAAAATTCGAAGTGCTCCCCCCTTTATATCAGATCCCTCCATTTACTTTCATAGCCATGGAAAACAATGGGCAGATATTGGTGTTCTGACCTTCAAAAGCTTGCAGAGCAATTGTATACAAGAGATCACTGATATAGAAATCCTGACCTCTTACATAACTTTGATAAACACATTCCTCGGACTTGCCATTGGTCTATTGAAATGGGGCCTTCATTCTACATGTTCTGGACATTCAACTTTTTCAATAGTCAGCCTGGGTCCCAATAAGCTTTCTAGTTAATATTACAAATTTTTAAATGAAAATCCTAGCCCCACATCTTGCAAAGCTTACAATTCCCTGGACAAAATGCACCAGTTTCCTTCTGTACTCTAGGGGCACGTATTGCGCTTATTCTAAAAGAGGGAAGACTAGTATCCCAACTTAATGTGCCTTCTCCCATGGCTGACTCTTTGTATCCCAATCCAAAAAATCTCTTTGAAACCACCCAGACACTGGAGATCTATTTACCTCACCCCTCCTCCCTGAAGGGATGGGTCTCTCAAGTCAACGTTGTTGAGATAGAAGAAACTGTATGCACCAAAACAGAATAGGATCTGTAGCTCCCATAATACCTGACACATCTGGACAAGATGTAAGCACCTTGATTAGTCCAAGGTGGTGTGACCTGACATTATAGGGAACAAGGCTTTTGTCTTGTCTTGATTCTGCACTGTGCATGGCTGCCCTGCATGGTCCCAATGCACCTGTTATAAATGATCAACTTGATTAGGTCATACAGTTGTGTCCAAAATTATTCAACCCCCAATGCTGTAAAGGGGTTTAGGGACTATAGTGTACATTTGGAATTGTATTCAGAATCAAATCCTACAAGGACGTTGTAACTACCCAAATGCAACTAAAATGACATCAATTGTTTATGTAATACAGTAGTAAATGGTTCTTATGTGGTTTCTTCATTGCCACAATTATTCAACCCCTTAAAGACTACCACTCTGAAGAACAGAGGTTCATACAGGTGCTTTCCATCAGGTATTGAAAACACCTGTGGATGTCACCGAGCAGCAATCAAGCATAATAAGCACCAATTAGGCAGCTTTAAAATGACTGTGATACTCAGCTCCTTCTAGACATTTACTGGTGTGGTTACAAACATGGTGAAGGCAAGAGAATGGTCCAGGAAGACAAGAGAAGAGGTGATTTCTCTTCACAGGAAGGGCAATGGCTATAAGAAGATTGCAAAGATGTTAAACATACCAAGAGACACCTTAGGAAGCATCATTCGCAAATTCAAGGCAAAGGGCACTGTTGAAACGCTACCTGGTCGTGGCAGAAAGAAGATGCTGACTTCGACTGCTGTGCGCTACCTGAAGCGTAGAGTGGAGAGAAGTCCCCGTGTGACTGCTGAGGAACTGAGAAAAGATTTGTCAGATGTGGGTACAGAAGTTTCAGCCCAGACAATAAGACGCACACTGCGTAATGAAGGCCTCCGTGCCAGAACTCCCAGGCGTACCCCCTTGCTGTCTCCAAAGAATAAGAAGAGTCGACTGCAGTATGCCAAAAGCCATGTGGACAAACCACAAAAGTTGTGGGATAGTGTTCTGTGGACTGATGAAACAAAATTAGAACTGTTTGGGCCCATGGATCAACGCTATGTTTGGAGGAGGAAGAACAAGGCCTATGATGAAAAGAACACCTTGCCTACTGTGAAGCATGGTGGAGGGTCAATCATGCTTTGGGGCTGTTTTGCTTCTGCAGGTACAGGGAAGCTTCAGCGTGTGCAAGGTACCATGAATTCTCTTCAGTACCAGGAGATATTGGATGGAAACGTGATGCAGTCCGTCACACACCTGAGGCTTGGGAGACGTTGGACCTTTCAACAGGACAATGATCCCAAGCATACCTCCAAGTCCACTAGAGCATGGTTGCAGAGGAAAGGCTGGAACATTTTGGAGTGGCCATCGCAGTCACCAGACTTAAATCCGATTGAGAACCTCTGGTGGGACTTAAAGAAAGCAGTTGCAGTGCGCAAGCCTAAGAATGTGACTGAACTGGAGGCCTTTGCCCATGAAGAATGGGCGAAGATACCCGTAGATCGCTGCAAGACACTTGTGTCAAGCTATGCTTCACGTTTAAAAGCTGTTATAACTGTAAAAGGATGCTGTACTAAGTACTAAGATTGAATGTCACTTGGGGGTTGAATAAAACTGATAATGCTGTGAGCACAGAAAAGACATTTGTGGTTATTTCATTATAACTGTTATGTTATATTTGTCTGACCTACAAGTGCCTCTTTAATGTAAATGTAAGCAAGATGACTGAATGATCAAAAGCAATGTCAAACTGGCCAAAACACTCAATTTCAGTGGGGGTTGAATAATTTTGGACACAACTGTATGTAGCTCTTCCTACACATCTGTTTTTTCACACTGAAACTCCTTGGCCCTCCCTTTTACTACAGGCCCTGGCTACACAGTTGGGTATGATATGATGGTTCAAAGCCAATCTTTGGGTAGCACAGACTATAATGCACGCAAGAAGATGATTGCGAGTGACTAGACTTTATCATATGGGGATTACTCTTTCGATGAGTTTGAAGCTGGGGACAAGAGCTAGCTTCCTGCTGTCTTTTTCTTGGCACTATCCTTAGTATCCACCTGCCACCTCTCCTGAATTTCCTTGCCATTTACTGTTCCCCACTTCTGTTGAGTTTCCTCTCCTCACAACAACCTCCCACCCCCCCTTCCCTCTCCTTTTATATATACCTGTATATTTTTTTTTTACGTTAGTTCCAGTCTTTCCCTGGGATAGAGTTCTTTTTTACTATGTTCCCCTTATGATTGCCACGGAATTGATTTACCAGACACGTTATTTTAAAATGTTTATTGTTATTTGAACCTGTTTTATTATTTATTATTATTATACAGGATTTATATAGCACCAGCAGTTTTCTCAGTGCTTTACAATATGAAGGGAGACAATACAGCAACGATACAGTGCAATACAAGAGGATTAGGAGGGCCCTGCTCCTTGGAGCTTACAATCTAAGAGGAAGGGGCTGGTGGTACAAAAGGTAATAACTGTGGGGGATGAACTGATAAGAAGAATAGAAGATACCGTTATTAGATGAAGGCGGGATAGGCTTCCCTGAAGAAATATGTTTTCAGAGATCCCCTAAAAGTGGGCAAAGTAGGCACTAGTCGGATAGATTGGGGTAGAGCGTTCCAGAGGATGGGGGAGGCTCTGGAGAAGTCCTGGAGACCAGAATGGGAGGAGGAGACCAGGAATCTAGAGAGCAGGAGGTTGTGGGAGGAGTGGAGAGGACTGTTTGGGTGATATTTGGAAACCAGATTGGTGATGTAATTTGGGGCAGATACAAATGGCTTTATATGGTATTAATGTTTTTAATTTTATTCGTTGGGCAATGGGAAGCCAGTGAAGGGATTGGCAGAGAGTGAAGGCAGATATGGAACGGTTAGTAAGGTGGGTGAGTCTGGCAGCAGCATTCATCATAGATTGAAGAGGGGATAGCCTGCGATTAGGTAGGCCAATGAGGAGGGAGTTACAATAGTCAAGGCGAGAGAAAACAAGGGAGTGAATAAGTTGCCTAGTGGTTTCAGAGGTTAAGAACGGGTGTATCTTGGAGATGTAGCGGAGGTGAAGTCTACAAGATTTGGACCGTGATTGGATCTGGGGATGAAAGGACAGATGGGAGTCTAGGATTACACCTAGTACCCTGGCATGAGGGGAGGGACTGATGGTTGTATTATTGATTTTGATGGAGAAGTCAGGAAAGGGGGCACAGGCTAGAGGGAATCGTATGAGCTCCATTTTGGAAAGATTTAGTTTGAGGAAGTGACATCCATGCTGATATGTTGCTTAGTAGGTTAGTAATGCGAGAGGAGACTGAAGGGGCAAGGGGAGGAGTAGAAAGATAGATTTGTGTGTCATCAGCATAGAGATGGTACTTAAAGCCATGGGAGTTTATCAAGTGACCAAGGGAGGAGGTGTAGATGGAGAAGAGAAGGGGTCCAAGGACAGAACCTTGAGGAACCCTTACAGAAAGAGGAAGTGGAGAGGAGGAGACAGAGTTTTAGTTAACGCTGAAGGAATACTGCGATAGGTAGGAGGAGAACCAGGAAAGAGCAGAGTCTTGGAGTCCAAAAGAGTTGCGTTTTTTCAGGAGGAAGGGATGGTCAACAGTATCAAAAGCCGCAGAGAGGTCGAGTAGTAAGAGTATGGAGTAGTGGCTATTAGTTTTAGCAGTTAGTAAATCATTAGCGAGTTTTAGTAGGGAAGTTTCAGTGGAGTGGGAGAAAGCCAGACTGTAAGGGGTCAAGAAGGTTGTTGTCAGTGAGGTAGGAGCTCAGGCAATTGTAAACTAAGCGTTCCAAGAGTTGAGGTAAATGGGAGCAGGGAGATGGATCTTAAGTTGCTCAGGTTGGTGGGGTCCAGCGAGGGCTTTTTAAGTATGTGAGTGTTCTATGCATGTATTAGAGGGGTGGGGAAGGCACCATTGGAGAGGGAGACATTGAAGATATGAGTGAGGGAGCATAGGACAGAAGAAGAGGGTGACCGTAGTAGAGAGGGGACAGGATCCAGGGGGCAGGTGGTGAGGTGGGCTTCTGAGAACTTTGTTGACCTTGCTACTACTGAAGAGGTCACTAGAGGCAAGTGTTCAGGGAGGTTTAGTACAAGGTATGCTAAGTGGGATAGATGTCTGTGTAGCAGAGATGCCCCTACGAATTGCATCAATCTTGTTTTTTAAATGATTTGCAATCTCGTAAGCAGTGAGTGAGTTACTGGGTGGAGGTGGAGAAAGTAGAGAAGAGACAAGGGCTGGATGACAAGGTATTAATAAGAGTGACAAAGTAGGTTTGTTTGGCAGTATGGAGGGAGGAATTGTATGTTAAGAAAGCAGATTTATATCGGGTGAATGCTTGCTGAAATTTGGTTTTACGCCACAATTGCTCCAGTGCACGACTATTTCGCTAAAGATTTCTGGTGTTGTCAGTCTGCCACGGTTGTAATGGTCGGGGCCTTATACTTTGTGTAGTTAGAGGAGCAAGTGTGGATGAAAGTGAACTGCTGTTGACTGCAGTGGCCAGGGCAGGACAGGGGAAAGATTCTGTCAGAGGTGGTCAGTTGCAGATTGCAAAAGAGAAGGGTTTAAGTTGTGAAGGTTTCTGCGGGTAATTGTTTGCTGCTTGGGGGGAAAAGTGTTTGAAGACGAGGACACGAGAGAGAGGAAAGGACGTGTTTGTGATGTTGTAGAGAGTGTAAAGATGGGAGAAAACAGCCAAATGCAGGGAGTCTTGAAAGAAGAGAAGGATAGAGAGGGAGGGTTAGGGAGGGCTTGAAAGGTGCTCAGTGGGGATAGGAGCCAACCAACTCCACCTCCTTTCTGACCATTGGGTTTGGGTGCGTGAGTCCAGAGAAGGCCTTCATAGGAAAGTGCTGCGGGAGAAGCAGAGTCTGATGCTTCAAGTCAGGTTTCTGTAATTGCTAGTAGGCTAAGGGAGTAGGAGAAAAAAAGGTCATGGACAGAGATGAGCTTATTAAAGACAGAGCGAGCATTCCAGAGCGCACATGAAACACGTAGGGTAGTTTTTAGAGCATAGGGATTGATATTAAATTGAATGAATTGTGGCTATTCCTGGAGGAAGGAGGGTGCCTGTTGTGGGGGTGAGATACTGGAGAACCAGGGTTTGGGGAGATATCCCCAGAGGTTAGGAGAAGTAGGGTGAGGAAAGTAAGATGGGAACGGGATGTATATAACTGCACATGCCTTCCTGTCCTGGTGTTTGGGTTAGCAGGTGTGTAAAGTATTAGCAGGAGGTGATGAGAGCAGTAGTAGGGAGATGGTAGAAGTTAGGGTGATATGTATAAGCTTTGGGGTGGAGCAAAGGGGTAAAGAAATCAAATTTTGAAAATGGAAGATAGTAATACAAAAACGAGGAGTAGAGGGGGCATATTAAAAGGTACATGGAGTAGCAATCAAACTTGTAGGAGATGTTTCCCAGGGTGTATGCTTGCAGTCCATCCAGCGTGCAGTAGAGTTCTTTGTTGCATCTTCCTGCTGCTTGAGTTATCCTGCTTTAAACTGCTGTGTTCAACTGCTGTTTTGCACTCCGGCAGAAAATGCACTCGCGCAGGAAAAATGCCTGCCCCCCCCCCCATAAGCTGGTTTAAATTTATAGGGACATGATCAAATGAACAACAACCAGATCAGTCGAACACACACAGGTCAGGGTCATAAAAGATGATTGATTCTGTGATCACAGAAAGGCAAAGGAGGTGAAAATCAATCACCACAAACAGACAAAAAGATATAGGACTAATCATCCTTTTGCAGAAAGTCAGTGCTTAGCAGGGAGACAGTTTAAGGTGGAGATCGCAGAACAGCATTTAAATACCAATGGATGACATTTCAGTATTACCATGAAAAATATTGTCATAGTGTCCTTTCCACCTTTCTGTAGCCAACAATTGTGAAACACTAGTTTTGAAAATGAAACTTTCTTAACAAATCTTTGAAAAAAAGTCATGTCTGATCTTTTCTGACCGGGCAAAGGAGCAGTTTGTGCCTATAGCTAACTTAGCAGTGGAACAGGCTTCCACACAGTGCAGACACTGCTGAGAAATTGCACATAACCACTGAGTTACACATATCTATTGTTTCACTTTTTTGTTGTGCATTATCATTTTGCTTCCATATTTGTAACATAATCTAAACTTTTTATGTATGCATATCCATTTTGTATTTTTTTTTTTTTATATTTGCAGGAATGGCTCTTAGAACTAGAAATGCAACTAGGTCATTCTCCTTTGAATCAGCACAGTGGCTCTGCTACCATGCATTCATAACAAAGTTGTCTAAGCACAAGGCTTTGTACAAATGTTTGCTTGGATCCCTTCAATATTGTAAGTCAATGGCTGTTGTGGTATTGGTTGGGTCAAAAAGATATTCGTGATAACAGTTCATTAGCCTAGGTTCACACTTTGTGTGTGTTTGGTTTTTTTTTAAAGCATATTTATGCATGTTATAACGTGCTGTTTTGATGTGTCTTCATGCTTCATGTGTTTTTTGTGGGAGGAGGAAACTGGTTATTAAACATAAAATGAGTCTTAATAGGTCAGCGCACTGAAGGAGTTCTTCTCCAATAGTCCCAGCAGCTGGAAACCCTCTGCCCCCTGGCAGGGGAATAATGCAAATTTATTAGACCAGAGCTTGAATACTCGGGTGTCTCTCAATCAGTTCAAAATATGTTCCAATCACAAAGTTCACCACTCTCTAGAAATTCTGTAAGACTCCAAACTGCAGAATAGTAACCCTCGAAAAAAAACGAGAACTGTATGGTGCAGTATGTAAGTACGCCAAAATTGTGCTCAAAATCCGGTAAATGGTGCTCACATTTTACTTGTATATCACTTGTATGTACTCTTAACCTCCTTGGCGGTTTTCCCGAGTGTAGCTTGGGGTAGAATTTCTATACCAAGAACGGTAACCCCGAGCTACACTCGGGCTTACCATGCAGCGTTCTCTGGGGGTCCCTGCAGCACTTACCTTGTCCTTCGCTCCCACGATGTGTCCCCTGCAGCGTCCCCGTCCATCTCCTCCGGCGGATGCCGGCATCTGGCTTCCGTGTTCCGGTCCCCGTGACGTCGGAACGTTCGGGCGGCGGAACTGGCGGGAAATTTGAAATTTTTAAAAAATGACATTTTTGCTGTCATTGCTTTTTCACTGCATTTCACATACATTTTGTCCCCACTGCTTTGTCCTGTGCCCTGCCTGCATTTTGACTGTTCTTTCTGCCTGGAAACTTAGAAAAGTCCATGGCGGCCAAAAAGCATCCCTTTACGTCAAAAGCGGTTTTAGAACAGCGATAGTAAATCAGAACCACTTGCAGAATTGAGTGATAATGATTTGTGGGGAAATTCGTCATCAGACACTGAAAACGATTTTGCGACTTTGCTGAGCGATGTGCGAATTTGCCTCTGTATTTCAAATTTCAGTGTTTTTGGTTTGATTATATTATTGAATTAAATGTATTATTATTATATTATTATTTTTTATGATTATTTATTAAATTATAATTTATGATTTCGTGTTTCAAGTTTTATCATATCCGGAATGTTTAATACACTCTTTTTCGGATAGATTTCAGTGAGTTATTCCTAAAAATTACAGCCTACAATTAAAAACTACATATTTCCATGCAAAAAAATGGTACCGCTTTCAGCACAAAATTCCTGACATGATCATACCGCCAGGGAGGTTAACCCTCCTCTACCAAAGATAGAGCCTTCTGAAAACAGATTTCTTCAACCTTCACTCATCAAATCCGCTTTCCAAAATACTCCATTTATTTTTCCTGGGTGCTCTTGACACTTACGTTGAACTCAATAGTGTTCTACCATAACAAAAATCACTCTGTGAGTACACAACGTGCCTGTCCCTTTAAACCACCATGATTCCACCACATGCAGTGTGCCTCATTTGATCACTCTATACACCTTAACAGACGCATAGTTTCAAAGGCTTTTCTTTAAAATGCTTTCTTCACATCATGGTCTCCAAACCTCTATGCATCAGCTCCCCCATGCAGAAATGGCAGAGAAATCCATAGTGCAGCAATCCCCATGAAATTAATCTATTTGTAAGTGTATTGGTTTAAATAGATTCTTTGTATGAACATATCTTATATGTGTTGGTTTGAATCTACAGTATGTGTCTGGTAAGGTGCACAGAGTGACTCCTGGTTGGATATTGGCGTTGGATGCACTTTTCACAGAGTTATAAGGGATGCAGAAGGACACTATTGCTTTCGTCAATACCAAAGATAGGGCACTATTCCTCCGCGCACTGACATCAATGGTGGGGCACTATTCCTCCTCGCACTGACATCAATGGTGGGGCACTATTCCTCCTCGCACTGACATCAATGGTGGGGCACTATTCCTCCTCGCACTGACATCAATGGTGGGGCACTATTCCTCCTCGCACTGACATCAATGGTGGGGCACTATTCCTCCTCGCACTGACATCAATGGTGGGGCACTATTCCTCCCACTGACACCAATGGTGGGGCACTATTCCTCCCACTGCCACCAATGGTGGGTCACTATTCCTCCCACTGCCACCAATGGTGGGTCACTATTCCTCCCACTGGCACCAATGGTGGGGCACTATTCCTCCCACTGCCACCAATGGTGGGTCACTATTCCTCCCACTGGCACCAATGGTGGGGCACTATTCCTCCTCGCACTGACATCAATGGTGGGGCACTATTCCTCCTCGCACTGACATCAATGGTGGGGCACTATTCCTCCTCGCACTGACATCAATGGTGGGGCACTATTCCTCCTCGCACTGACATCAATGGTGGGGCACTATTCCTCCTCGCACTGACATCAATGGTGGGGCACTATTCCTCCTCGCACTGACATCAATGGTGGGGCACTATTCCTCCCACTGACACCAATGGTGGGGCAGTATTCCTCCCACTGCCACCAATGGTGGGGCACTATTCCTCCCACTGCCACCAATGGTGGGGCACTATTCCTCCCACTGCCACCAATGGTGGGGCACTATTCCTCCCACTGCCACCAATGGTGGGTCACTATTCCTCCCACTGCCACCAATGGTGGGTCACTATTCCTCCCACTGCCACCAATGGTGGGTCACTATTCCTCCCACTGGCACCAATGGTGGGGCACTATTCCTCCCACTGACACCAATGATGAGACACTATTCCTTCCTATGATGTGGCACTATTCCTCCCACTGATACCAATGATGGGGCACTATTCCTAACATTTTTAACAGAGGCACTATTCATCCCCCTAATACCAATGAAGGGACACTATTACTTCAATCGATACCAAAGATAGGGCACTATTCCTCCCACTGACATGGTGGGCCGCTATTCCTCCCACTATAAAAAAGTATGGTGCATTTAGGGATTCACCAGACAATAATGGTGAATAAATATTGAAAATAAACGCCAGTGAAAGAAAAAGTATTGATGGGATTACAATAAAGTGAAAGATATTAATAAATATAAAAAATGGTGAATCCGTAAATGTGGGATTAGTTATCACTGACAATAATGGTTTATAAATGTTGAAAATAAACGCCAGTGAAATAGAAAAAAAAGTCCTGATGGGACTACAATAAAGTGGTGAATCCCTAAAAGTGGGATCAATTATCACTCTTTATTGTAGACCCATCAGGACCTTTTTTTCTCTTTCACTGGAGTTTATTTTCAACATTATAAACCATTATTGTCAGTGATAACTAATCCCACATTTACGGATTCACCAGACAATAATGGTGAATAAATATTGAAAATAAACGCCAGTGAAAGAAAAAGTACTGATGGGATTACAATAAAGTGAAAGATATTAATAAATATAAAAAATTGGGAATCCCTAAATGTGGGATCAATTATCACTCTGACAATACTGGTGACCACAAAGGCTATAAATTTGCCACATAAAAGTGAAAAAAAGTGAATCCCTAAATATGGGATTATCACACAGTAGTGACAAGCGCAGTGATTGACAAAATATGACAAAATATGATAAAAAATAAATATACAGTTGTGTTCAAAATAATAGCAGTCAGACATCACTAACCGGATCAATCAGTGTTTTTGGTAGAAATGATATTTCTACATGGCAAATAATTTACTAGCAGGTGTAGTAGAGTCATAGAAATCCAACAGACCCAACAGTCATGACATGCATGCTGATGATTCTGTGTAATTGAATCACTAATTGAAAGGGGCATGTTCAAAATAATAGCAGTGTGGAGTTCTATTAGTGAGGTCATTCATTCTTTGAAAAACAGGTGGCAATTATTGCCCTTATTTATGGAAGGAAGGCAGCAAATGTTGTACATGCTGGTTACAGTGCATTTCTCTCTGGAATTCTGAGGAAAATGGGTCGTTCCAACCATTGTTCAGAAGAACAGCGTACCTTGATTAAAAAGTTGATTGGAGAGGGGAAAACATATAAAGAAGTGCAGAAAATGATATGCTGCTCAGCTAAAATGATCGCAAATGCTTTAAAATGGCAATCAAAACCTGAAAGACGTGGAAGAAAGCGAAAAACTACCATTCAAATGGATAGAAGAATAGCCAAAATGGCAAGGACTCAGCCAACAATCAGCTCCAGGAAGATGAAAGAAGGTGTGACGTTCCCTGTGAGTACTGTTACAATTAGAAGACGCCTATGTGAAGCCAAGCTATCTGCAAGAAGCCCCCGCAAAGTCCCACTGTTGGAAAAAAGACGTGTGCTGAAGAGGTTACAATCTGCCAAAGAGCACATTGACTGGCCTAAAGCGAAATGGCGCAACATTTTGTGGACTGATGAAAGTAAGATTGTTCTTTTTGGGTCTAGTGGCCGGAGACAGTTTGTCAGACGTCCCCCCAAACACTGAATTCAAGCCACAGTACACTGTGAAGACAGTGAAGTATGGTTGCGCAAGCATCATGATATGGGGATGTTTCTCATACTACGGTGTTGGGCCTATTTATCGCATACCAGGGATCATGGATCAGTTTGAATACATCAGAATACTTGAAGAGGTCATGCTGCCTTATGCTGAAGGGGAAATGCCCTTGAAATGGGTGTTCCAACAAGACAATGACCCCAAACACACCAGTAAACGTGCAACATCTTGGTTCCAGACCAACAAGATTGATGTTATGGATTGGCCAGCCCAATCCCCGGATCTTAATCCAATAGAAAACTTGTGGGGTGACATCAAAAATGCAGTTTGAATACATCACAATACTTGAAGAGGTCATGCTGCCTTATGCTGAAGAGGAAATGCCCTTGAAATGGGTGTTCCAACAAGACAACGACCCCAAACACACCATTAAACGTGCAACATCTTGGTTCCAGACCAACAAGATTGACGTTATGGAGTGGCCAGCCCAATCCCCGGATCCTTATCAATAGAAAACTTGTGGGGGGACATTAAAAATGCCGTTTCTGAGGCAAAACCAAGAAATAGAGAAGAACTGTGGAATGTGGTCCAATCATCCTGGGCTGGAATACCTAATCACAGGGGCCAGAAGTTGGGTGACTCCATGCAACACAGATGTACAGCAGTTCTCAGAAACAGTGCTTATACAACCAAATATTCATTAAGTGATTCAAAGGAAAGCAAAATCTTCAAACATTTTTCAGTTTATATAGTGAATGTTTGAGTTTGTAAAGAAGAATACAAACACTGCTATTTTTTTGAACCGTCTAATATTCACTTTTCTTCAATTTTTTTAGAGGAACAACACAAATTTGATATTTTTCTTCATGTTTTGATTTGGAATAGAATGTGTAGTGTTCCCTATGCATTTGTATGTATGGAAATAAAAGCTATTAGAAGGATTTTGAGCTTTATTCACTTTTTTCAACACACTGCTATTATTTTGAACACAACTGTACATAATAAAAATATATCACTAGAAATGATTAACCAGAAAAAACTTTTTTTTTTTTTTTTTTTGTCGCTTGAAAGAAGTCCAAAGAAAAAAGTTCAAAGGTGCGTAAACACCAAATATTCCAACGTCTTCAGAAAGTGCTAGTGATAAAGTGAATATGCATGACAACCAATAGGAAATAATCCATAAACGGCTGAATTGCCCCCTCACCTCCTTGAAGCGACCCAAAAGGGCCAAAACGCCTGTTAAAAGACAAAAGTGTCTTCGAAGGTTGATATCCGTCCGCAGCGGTGATATCCACTTCATAGGTTAATGGAAGAAGCAACAGGGTCCCCTCCAGGGATGATATAGTAAGATACAGCCAGCTCACATTAGATAAAGACAGAAAAAAGATCTCCCATAGTGTAAATTTTTGCACAGAATAAAACAAGTTGTAAAACTTGGGTGTACTTGCATGGGATTTTTGGGTGTAGCAAGATGGCGTCAGCGCCGGAAATACGCCACCACGTCCCTTTGCGTTACGTCCCATTATCCCGTGACTTCCTCAGGGACCCTGAATATGTCATGCATATTCACTTTATCACCTGTACTTTCTGAAGACTTTGGAATATTTGGTGTTTATGCACCTTTTGAACTTTTTTTCTTTGGATTTATTTCATGCGACAATTTAAAATAAATATATATATATATATATATATCACCAGAAATGATTTAACCAAAATTTTTTTTTTTTTATGTACATTTATTTTTTATCATATTTTTGTCATTCAATCACTTCAGTTGTCACTACTGTGTGATGATCCCATATTTATGGATTCATGGAGTTTTTCATCTATTTTTCACTTTTATTTGGCAAATTTATAGCCTTTGTGGTCACCATTATTGTCAGAGTGATAACTGATCCCACATTTAGGGATTCACCATTTTTTATATTTATTAATCTTTCACTTTATTGTAGTCCCATCAGGGCTTTTTTTCTTTCACTGGCGTTTATTTTCAATATTTACCATTATTGTCAGAGGGGTTATTGATCCTACATTTAGGGATTCACCACTTTATTGTAGTCCCATCAAGACTTTTTTTTTTCTCTTTTACTGGCGTTTATTTTCAACATTTATTCACTTTTCCGTTTCAATATGGATCCCTTAGTGGACCAGTTCACTTCATGATTGGTGAGTGAGTGGCATATTTATCCACTGTATGCACTGAGGATAATTAGTCACCATTAAGATATATTTGGTATGAGTTATATTGGGTTTTAATAGTTTTGTATTATATATTTTTTTTTTTGCTATAAGTCATGGCAATATTTAGGGTAGCACTACACCATACTTTTCATAATTTGCAATTATCCATTTGGTATATGGTTTGGTGTTAGCAGCCCCCTCCTTTTAATTAAGTGTTCTTGCATGGCAAGAGCACTTATTGTTATCTCACAAATATATTCTTATTAAGTGTTCTTGCATAGCAAGGAACACTTATTGTTATCTCACAAATATATTCTTATTCTTATTCCGTTTCTTATTATAGCCATATTTGCCACGCTAACTCCTCCCACAGTTTTTACACTACAAAGACAAGTAATATATCAAAACGTGCGGATTGTTCCTGAACGGATTGCTATTACTTTGTGGAACGTTTCGCCGAATCGTTCACGAAATATCGCGGTTTTTGTGGCGAAATTTTCCCATAGGAATGAATGGAGCAATTAGAGTGAGAAGTGACAAATCTAGAGTGTAGAAGGAAAAATCAGAACATGATTTGTAAACTGCCATCACTCTGTCATTTTCAAGCCCACCTACACATATCTTATATCAAAACGTTCAGCTAACCCTGCTGTCACTAAAAATGTTCACGGCTAGGACATACTCCTGATAGTTTTCAGAATAAGACCATTTGTTTGCAACTCACCCCTCCCATTGACTTTCATTGAAACTTCACTCAGAGCCACCTGAAATGTTAAGGGACATTTTTAAACTGCGACTGTGCCTTCATTTTTAATATTGCAGAGACATACTATACATCAAAATTTAGATCTGTTTCTTGTGATTGTCACAATATAAACCTTTTCACAGTAGCATTTATACTTTTAAAACTACAAGCGTTTGAAGATGGCAATCGCCAGTGAAGTTGGCAAGTTTAAACAGTGTGTTTAGAACAGACCTGCAAACATTCCTGACTGAGTGAGTTGCTATAGCAACCAAACATGACTCACACACAGCTGAGTCATTGAGGCTAACTGTGAGCTCCAAAATACAAGCTGAAATCCATTTCTCACTATCAGGCTTGCATTGTGCACTGCTTACATTTCATTATTACTTGGTAAAGGTTGCGGCAAGAACACTTTACACAATTTCCCCAGAAATTGTAGATTTTCTAGTTCTTATTCCGTTTCTTATTATAGCCATATTAATTTATGTCTATGGCACTTAAGAGCACTTAAGTCTACGAAAGCGATTTGAGCACTTAATGGCACTTAAGAGCACTTAAGTCTACGGGGAGCAATTTTAGCACTTAATGGCACTTAAGAGCACTTAAGTCTACGGGAGCGATTTGAGCACTTAAGTCTATGGGAGCGATTTGAGCACTTAAGTCTATGGCACTTAAGAGCACTTAAAACTACGAGAGCGATTTGAGCACTTAATGGCACTTAAGAGCACTTAAGTCTACGGGAGCGATTTGAGCACTTAATGGCACTTAAGAGCACTTAAAACTACGAGAGCGATTTGAGCACTTAATGGCACTTAAGAGCACTTAAGTCTACGGGAGCGATTTGAGCACTTAAGTCTATGGCACTTAAGAGCACTTAAGTCTACGGGGAGCAATTTTAGCACTTAATGGCACTTAAGAGCACTTAAGTCTACGGGAGCGATTTGAGCACTTAAGTCTATGGGAGCGATTTGAGCACTTAAGTCTATGGCACTTAAGAGCACTTAAAACTACGAGAGCGATTTGAGCACTTAATGGCACTTAAGAGCACTTAAGTCTACGGGAGCGATTTGAGCACTTAATGGCACTTAAGAGCACTTAAAACTACGAGAGCGATTTGAGCACTTAATGGCACTTAAGAGCACTTAAGTCTACGGGAGCGATTTGAGCACTTAAGTCTATGGCACTTAAGAGCACTTAAGTCTACGGGAGCGATTTGAGCACTTAATGGCACTTAAGAGCACTTAAGTCTACGGGGAGCGATTTGAGCACTTAATGGCACTTAAGAGCACTTAAGTCTACGGGAGCGATTTGAGCACTTAAGTCTACGGGAGCGATTTGAGCACTTAAGTCTATGGCACTTAAGAGCACTTAAAACTACGAGAGCGATTTGAGCACTTAATGGCACTTAAGAGCACTTAAGTCTACGGGAGCGATTTGAGCACTTAATGGCACTTAAGAGCACTTAAAACTACGAGAGCGATTTGAGCACTTAATGGCACTTAAGAGCACTTAAGTCTACGGGAGCGATTTGAGCACTTAAGTCTATGGCACTTAAGAGCACTTAAGTCTACGGGAGCGATTTGAGCACTTAATGGCACTTAAGAGCACTTAAGTCTACGGGGAGCGATTTGAGCACTTAATGGCACTTAAGAGCACTTAAGTCTACGGGAGCGATTTGAGCACTTAAGTCTATGGCACTTAAGAGCACTTAAGTCTGTGGCACTTAAGAGCACTTAAGTCTATGGCACTTAAGAGCACTTAAGTCTACGGGAGCGATTTGAGCACTTAAGTCTATGGCACTTAAGAGCACTTAAGTCTACGGGAGCGATTTGAGCACTTAATGGCACTTAAGAGCACTTAAGTCTACGGGGAGCGATTTGAGCACTTAATGGCACTTAAGAGCACTTAAGTCTACGGGAGCGATTTGAGCACTTAAGTCTATGGCACTTAAGAGCACTTAAGTCTACGGGAGCGATTTGAGCACTTAATGGCACTTAAGAGCACTTAAGTCTACGGGGAGCGATTTGAGCACTTAATGGCACTTAAGAGCACTTAAGTCTACGGGAGCGATTTGAGCACTTAAGTCTATGGCACTTAAGAGCACTTAAGTCTACGGGAGCGATTTGAGCACTTAATGGCACTTAAGAGCACTTAAGTCTACGGGGAGCGATTTGAGCACTTAATGGCACTTAAGAGCACTTAAAACTACGAGAGCGATTTGAGCACTTAATGGCACTTAAGAGCACTTAAGTCTACGGGAGCGATTTGAGCACTTAAGTCTATGGCACTTAAGAGCACTTAAGTCTACGGGAGCGATTTGAGCACTTAAGTCTATGGCACTTAAGAGCACTTAAAACTACGAGAGCGATTTGAGCACTTAATGGCACTTAAGAGCACTTAAGTCTACGGGAGCGATTTGAGCACTTAAGTCTATGGCACTTAAGAGCACTTAAGTCTACGGGAGCGATTTGAGCACTTAAGTCTATGGCACTTAAGAGCACTTAAAACTACGAGAGCGATTTGAGCACTTAATGGCACTTAAGAGCACTTAAGTCTACGGGAGCGATTTGAGCACTTAAGTCTATGGCACTTAAGAGCACTTAAAACTACGAGAGCGATTTGAGCACTTAATGGCACTTAAGAGCACTTAAGTCTACGGGAGCGATTTGAGCACTTAAGTCTATGGCACTTAAGAGCACTTAAGTCTACGGGAGCGATTTGAGCACTTAAGTCTATGGCACTTAAGAGCACTTAAAACTACGAGAGCGATTTGAGCACTTAATGGCACTTAAGAGCACTTAAGTCTACGGGAGCGATTTGAGCACTTAAGTCTATGGCACTTAAGAGCACTTAAGTCTACGGGAGCGATTTGAGCACTTAAGTCTATGGCACTTAAGAGCACTTAAAACTACGAGAGCGATTTGAGCACTTAATGGCACTTAAGAGCACTTAAGTCTACGGGAGCGATTTGAGCACTTAAGTCTATGGCACTTAAGAGCACTTAAGTCTACGGGAGCGATTTGAGCACTTAAGTCTATGGCACTTAAGAGCACTTAAAACTACGGGAGCGATTTGAGCACTTAATGGCACTTAAGAGCACTTAAGTCTACGGGAGCGATTTGAGCACTTAAGTCTACGGGAGCGATTTGAGCACTTAATGGCACTTAAGAGCACTTAAGTCTACGGGAGCGATTTGAGCACTTAAGTCTACGGGAGCGATTTGAGCACTTAATGGCACTTAAGAGCACTTAAGTCTACGGGGAGCGATTTGAGCACTTAATGGCACTTAAGAGCACTTAAGTCTACGGGAGCGATTTGAGCACTTAAGTCTATGGGAGCGATTTGAGCACTTAAGTCTATGGCACTTAAGAGCACTTAAAACTACGAGAGCGATTTGAGCACTTAATGGCACTTAAGAGCACTTAAGTCTATGGCACTTAAGAGCACTTAAGTCTACGGGAGCGATTTGAGCACTTAAGTCTATGGCACTTAAGAGCACTTAAAACTACGAGAGCGATTTGAGCACTTAATGGCACTTAAGAGCACTTAAGTCTACGGGAGCGATTTGAGCACTTAATGGCACTTAAGAGCACTTAAGTCTACGGGAGCGATTTGAGCACTTAAGTCTACGGGAGCGATTTGAGCACTTAATGGCACTTAAGAGCACTTAAGTCTACGGGGAGCGATTTGAGCACTTAATGGCACTTAAGAGCACTTAAGTCTACGGGAGCGATTTGAGCACTTAAGTCTATGGGAGCGATTTGAGCACTTAAGTCTATGGCACTTAAGAGCACTTAAAACTACGAGAGCGATTTGAGCACTTAATGGCACTTAAGAGCACTTAAGTCTATGGCACTTAAGAGCACTTAAGTCTACGGGAGCGATTTGAGCACTTAAGTCTATGGCACTTAAGAGCACTTAAAACTACGAGAGCGATTTGAGCACTTAATGGCACTTAAGAGCACTTAAGTCTACGGGAGCGATTTGAGCACTTAAGTCTATGGCACTTAAGAGCACTTAAGTCTACGGGAGCGATTTGAGCACTTAAGTCTATGGCACTTAAGAGCACTTAAAACTACGAGAGCGATTTGAGCACTTAATGGCACTTAAGAGCACTTAAGTCTACGGGAGCGATTTGAGCACTTAATGGCACTTAAGAGCACTTAAGTCTACGAGAGCGATTTGAGCACTTAATGGCACTTAAGAGCACTTAAGTCTACGGGAGCGATTTGAGCACTTAAGTCTATGGCACTTAAGAGCACTTAAAACTACGAGAGCGATTTGAGCACTTAATGGCACTTAAGAGCACTTAAGTCTACGGGAGCGATTTGAGCACTTAATGGCACTTAAGAGCACTTAAGTCTACGAGAGCGATTTGAGCACTTAATGGCACTTAAGAGCACTTAAGTCTACGGGAGCGATTTGAGCACTTAAGTCTATGGCACTTAAGAGCACTTAAGTCTACGGGAGCGATTTGAGCACTTAATGGCACTTAAGAGCACTTAAGTCTACGGGAGCGATTTGAGCACTTAAGTCTATGGCACTTAAGAGCACTTAAGTCTATGGCACTTAAGAGCACTTAAGTCTATGGCACTTAAGAGCACTTAAGTCTATGGCACTTAAGAGCACTTAAGTCTATGGCACTTAAGAGCACTTAAGTCTATGGCACTTAAGAGCACTTAAGTCTATGGCACTTAAGAGCACTTAAGTCTACGGGAGCGATTTGAGCACTTAATGGCACTTAAGAGCACTTAAGTCTACGGGGAGCGATTTGAGCACTTAATGGCACTTAAGAGCACTTAAGTCTACGGGAGCGATTTGAGCACTTAAGTCTACGGGAGCGATTTGAGCACTTAAGTCTATGGCACTTAAGAGCACTTAAGTCTACGGGAGCGATTTGAGCACTTAATGGCACTTAAGAGCACTTAAGTCTACGGGAGCGATTTGAGCACTTAAGTCTACGGGAGCGATTTGAGCACTTAATGGCACTTAAGAGCACTTAAGTCTACGGGAGCGATTTGAGCACTTAAGTCTATGGCACTTAAGAGCACTTAAGTCTACGGGAGCGATTTGAGCACTTAAGTCTATGGCACTTAAGAGCACTTAAAACTACGAGAGCGATTTGAGCACTTAATGGCACTTAAGAGCACTTAAGTCTACGGGAGCGATTTGAGCACTTAAGTCTATGGCACTTAAGAGCACTTAAAACTACGAGAGCGATTTGAGCACTTAATGGCACTTAAGAGCACTTAAGTCTACGGGAGCGATTTGAGCACTTAAGTCTATGGCACTTAAGAGCACTTAAGTCTACGGGAGCGATTTGAGCACTTAATGGCACTTAAGAGCACTTAAGTCTACGGGAGCGATTTGAGCACTTAAGTCTATGGCACTTAAGAGCACTTAAAACTACGAGAGCGATTTGAGCACTTAATGGCACTTAAGAGCACTTAAGTCTACGGGAGCGATTTGAGCACTTAAGTCTACGGGAGCGATTTGAGCACTTAAGTCTATGGCACTTAAGAGCACTTAAAACTACGAGAGCGATTTGAGCACTTAATGGCACTTAAGAGCACTTAAGTCTACGGGAGCGATTTGAGCACTTAAGTCTATGGCACTTAAGAGCACTTAAGTCTACGGGAGCGATTTGAGCACTTAATGGCACTTAAGAGCACTTAAGTCTACAGGAGCGATTTGAGCACTTAAGTCTACGGGAGCGATTTGAGCACTTAATGGCACTTAAGAGCACTTAAGTCTACGGGAGCGATTTGAGCACTTAAGTCTATGGCACTTAAGAGCACTTAAGTCTACGGGAGCGATTTGAGCACTTAATGGCACTTAAGAGCTCTTAAGTCTACGGGAGCGATTTGAGCACTTAAGTCTACGGGAGCGATTTGAGCACTTAATGGCACTTAAGAGCACTTAAGTCTACGGGGAGCGATTTGAGCACTTAATGGCACTTAAGAGCACTTAAGTCTACGGGAGCGATTTGAGCACTTAATGGCACTTAAGAGCACTTAAGTCTACGAGAGCGATTTGAGCACTTAATGGCACTTAAGAGCACTTAAGTCTACGGGAGCGATTTGAGCACTTAAGTCTATGGCACTTAAGAGCACTTAAAACTACGAGAGCGATTTGAGCACTTAATGGCACTTAAGAGCACTTAAGTCTACGGGAGCGATTTGAGCACTTAATGGCACTTAAGAGCACTTAAGTCTACGAGAGCGATTTGAGCACTTAATGGCACTTAAGAGCACTTAAGTCTACGGGAGCGATTTGAGCACTTAAGTCTATGGCACTTAAGAGCACTTAAGTCTACGGGAGCGATTTGAGCACTTAATGGCACTTAAGAGCACTTAAAACTACGAGAGCGATTTGAGCACTTAATGGCACTTAAGAGCACTTAAGTCTACGGGAGCGATTTGAGCACTTAAGTCTACGGGAGCGATTTGAGCACTTAAGTCTATGGCACTTAAGAGCACTTAAGTCTACAGGAGCGATTTGAGCACTTAAGTCTATGGCACTTAAGAGCACTTAAGTCTACGGGAGCGATTTGAGCACTTAAGTCTATGGCACTTAAGAGCACTTAAGTCTATGGCACTTAAGAGCACTTAAGTCTATGGCACTTAAGAGCACTTAAGTCTATGGCACTTAAGAGCACTTAAGTCTATGGCACTTAAGAGCACTTAAGTCTATGGCACTTAAGAGCACTTAAGTCTATGGCACTTAAGAGCACTTAAGTCTACGGGAGCGATTTGAGCACTTAAGTCTATGGCACTTAAGAGCACTTAAGTCTACGGGAGCGATTTGAGCACTTAATGGCACTTAAGAGCACTTAAGTCTACGGGAGCGATTTGAGCACTTAAGTCTACGGGAGCGATTTGAGCACTTAATGGCACTTAAGAGCACTTAAGTCTACGGGGAGCGATTTGAGCACTTAATGGCACTTAAGAGCACTTAAGTCTACGGGAGCGATTTGAGCACTTAAGTCTACGGGAGCGATTTGAGCACTTAAGTCTATGGCACTTAAGAGCACTTAAAACTACGAGAGCGATTTGAGCACTTAATGGCACTTAAGAGCACTTAAGTCTACGGGAGCGATTTGAGCACTTAAGTCTATGGCACTTAAGAGCACTTAAGTCTACGGGAGCGATTTGAGCACTTAAGTCTATGGCACTTAAGAGCACTTAAGTCTACGGGAGCGATTTGAGCACTTAAGTCTATGGCACTTAAGAGCACTTAAAACTACGAGAGCAATTTGAGCACTTAATGGCACTTAAGAGCACTTAAGTCTACGGGAGCGACTTGAGCACTTAATGGCACTTAAGAGCACTTAAGTCTACGGGGAGCGATTTGAGCACTTAAGTCTACGGGAGCGATTTGAGCACTTAAGTCTATGGCACTTAAGAGCACTTAAAACTACGAGAGCGATTTGAGCACTTAATGGCACTTAAGAGCACTTAAGTCTACGGGAGCGATTTGAGCACTTAAGTCTATGGCACTTAAGAGCACTTAAGTCTACGGGAGCGATTTGAGCACTTAAGTCTATGGCACTTAAGAGCACTTAAAACTACGAGAGCGATTTGAGCACTTAATGGCACTTAAGAGCACTTAAGTCTACGGGAGCGATTTGAGCACTTAAGTCTATGGCACTTAAGAGCACTTAAGTCTACGGGAGCGATTTGAGCACTTAATGGCACTTAAGAGCACTTAAGTCTACGGGGAGCGATTTGAGCACTTAATGGCACTTAAGAGCACTTAAGTCTACGGGAGCGATTTGAGCACTTAAGTCTACGGGAGCGATTTGAGCACTTAAGTCTATGGCACTTAAGAGCACTTAAAACTACGAGAGCGATTTGAGCACTTAATGGCACTTAAGAGCACTTAAGTCTACGGGAGCGATTTGAGCACTTAAGTCTATGGCACTTAAGAGCACTTAAGTCTACAGGAGCGATTTGAGCACTTAAGTCTATGGGAGCGATTTGAGCACTTAAGTCTATGGCACTTAAGAGCACTTAAGTCTACGGGAGCGATTTGAGCACTTAAGTCTATGGCACTTAAGAGCACTTAAGTCTACGGGAGCGATTTGAGCACTTAATGGCACTTAAGAGCACTTAAGTCTACGGGAGCGATTTGAGCACTTAAGTCTACGGGAGCGATTTGAGCACTTAATGGCACTTAAGAGCACTTAAGTCTACGGGGAGCGATTTGAGCACTTAATGGCACTTAAGAGCACTTAAGTCTACGGGAGCGATTTGAGCACTTAAGTCTATGGGAGCGATTTGAGCACTTAAGTCTATGGCACTTAAGAGCACTTAAAACTACGAGAGCGATTTGAGCACTTAATGGCACTTAAGAGCACTTAAGTCTATGGCACTTAAGAGCACTTAAGTCTACGGGAGCGATTTGAGCACTTAAGTCTATGGCACTTAAGAGCACTTAAAACTACGAGAGCGATTTGAGCACTTAATGGCACTTAAGAGCACTTAAGTCTACGAGAGCGATTTGAGCACTTAATGGCACTTAAGAGCACTTAAGTCTACGGGAGCGATTTGAGCACTTAAGTCTACGGGAGCGATTTGAGCACTTAAGTCTACGGGAGCGATTTGAGCACTTAAGTCTACGGGAGCGATTTGAGCACTTAAGTCTACGGGAGCGATTTGAGCACTTAAGTCTACGGGAGCGATTTGAGCACTTAAGTCTATGGGAGCGATTTGAGCACTTAAGTCTATGGCACTTAAGAGCACTTAAAACTACGAGAGCGATTTGAGCACTTAATGGCACTTAAGAGCACTTAAGTCTACGGGAGCGATTTGAGCACTTAAGTCTATGGCACTTAAGAGCACTTAAGTCTATGGCACTTAAGAGCACTTAAGTCTATGGCACTTAAGAGCACTTAAGTCTACGGCAGCGATTTGAGCACTTAATGGCACTTAAGAGCACTTAAGTCTACGGGAGCGATTTGAGAACTTAATGGCACTTAAGAGCACTTAAGTCTACGGGAGCGATTTGAGCACTTAAGTCTATGGGAGCGATTTGAGCACTTAAGTCTATGACACTTAAGAGCACTTAAAACTACGAGAGCAATTTGAGCACTTAATGGCACTTAAGAGCACTTAAGTCTACGAGAGCGATTTGAGCACTTAATGGCACTTAATGGCACTTAAGAGCACTTAAGTCTACGGGAGCGATTTGAGCACTTAAGTCTATGGCACTTAAGAGCACTTAAGTCTATGGCACTTAAGAGCACTTAAGTCTATGGCACTTAAGAGCACTTAAGTCTATGGCACTTAAGAGCACTTAAGTCTATGGCACTTAAGAGCACTTAAGTCTATAGCACTTAAGTCTATGGCACTTAAGAGCACTTAAGTCTATGGCACTTAAGAGCACTTAAGTCTATGGCACTTAAGAGCACTTAAGTCTACGGGAGCGATTTGAGCACTTAATGGCACTTAAGAGCACTTAAGTCTATGGCACTTAAGAGCACTTAAGTCTATGGCACTTAAGAGCACTTAAGTCTACGGGAGCGATTTGAGCACTTAATGGCACTTAAGAGCACTTAAGTCTACGGGGAGCGATTTGAGCACTTAATGGCACTTAAGAGCACTTAAGTCTACGGAGAGCGATTTGAGCACTTAATGGCACTTAAGAGCACTTAAGTCTACGGGAGCGATTTGAGCACTTAATGGCACTTAAGAGCACTTAAGTCTACGGGAGCGATTTGAGCAGTTAAGTCTATGGCACTTAAGCACTTAAGAGCACTTAAGTCTACGGGAGTGATTTGAGCACTTAAGTCTATGGCGCTTAAGAGCACTTAAGTCTACAGGGAGCGATTTGAGCACTTAAGTGCACAGCCATCCAAAGCAGTGTGCCCGAGCTGACAGGGAGCGTTTGAAGATGGCAATCGCCAGTGAAGTTGGCAAGTTGCAGCAGTGTGTTTAGAACAGAGCTTCTCACATGCCTGACTGAGTGAGTTGCTATAGCAACCAAAGGTCACTCAAGAGTCAGATGAGTCACACAGGCTGGACTGTGAGATGCAAAATACAAGCTGAAATGCATTTCTCCCTCTGTCAGGCTTGCAATGTGCACTGCTTACATTTAATGAATCATATGGTAAAGGTTGCGGCAAGAACACTTTACACAATTTCCCCAGAAATTGTAGATTTTCTAGTTAAGTGTTCTTGCATAGCAAGGAACACTTATTGTTATCTCACATATATATTCTTATTCTTATTCCGTTTCTTATTATAGCCATATTTGCCACGCTAACTCCTCCCACAGTTTTTACACTACAAATACAAGTAATATATCAAAACGTGCGGATTGTTCCCGATCGGATTGCTATTACTTTGTGGAACGTTTCGCCGAATCGTTCAAGAAATATCGCGGTTTTTGCGGCGAAATTTTCCCATAGGAATGCATTGAGCAGCAGAGCACAGCTAGAGTGTGCAAAGGAAAAATCAGAAAAATCAGAACATGATTTGTAAACTGCCATCACTCTTTCATTTTCAAGCCCACCTACACATATCTTATATCAAAACGTTCAGCTAACCCTGCTGTCACTAAACATGTTCACAGCTAAGCCATATTCCTGATAGTTTTCAGAATATGACCATTTGTTTGGACCTCATCCCTCCCATTGACTTTCATTGAAACTCCACTTTAGACACAAGACATTTTAAGGGACGTTTTTAAACTGCGACTGTGCCTTCATTTTTTATCTTTCAGAGACATACTATACATCAAAATTTAGGTCTGTTTCTTGTGATTGTCACAATATAAACCTTTTCACGGTAGCATTTATACTTTTAAAACTACAAGCGTTTGAAAATGGCAATCGCCAGTGAACTTGGCAAGTTTAAACAGCCTGTTTAGAGCAGAGCTTCTCACACACCTGTGACTGACTGAGGTAACAGGTGCAAGCAAAGGTCACTCAGGGGGCAGCTGAGTCACATTAGAGTGAGAAAGCTGCAGTGTGGAAGGAAAAATCAGAACATGATTTGTAAACTGCCATCACTATTTCATTTTCAAGCCCACCTACACATATCTTATATCAAAACGTTCAGCTAACCCTGCTGTCACTAAAAATGTTCACGGCTAGGACATACTCCTGATAGTTTTCAGAATATGACCATTTGTTTGCAAATAACCCCTCCCATTGACTTTCATTGAAACTTCACTCACAGCCACCTGAAATGTTAAGGGACGTTTTTAAACTGCGACTGTGCCTTCATTTTTAATATTGCAGAGACATACTATACATCAAAATTTAGGTCTGTTTCTTGTGATTGTCACAGTATAAACCTTTTCACGGTAGCAATTATACTTTTAAAACTACAAGCGTTTGAAGATGGCAATCGCCAGTGAATTTGGCAAGTTTGAGCAGTGTGTTTAGAGCAGAGCTTGTCACACACCTGTGACTGACTGAGTCACAGGTGCACCAAAGGTCACTCAGGGGGCAGCTGAGTCACATTAGAGTGAGAAGTGAGAAAGCTGCAGTGTGGAAGGAAAAATCAGAACATGATTTGTAAACTGCCATCACTCTTTCATTTTCAAGCCAACCTACACATATCTTATATCAAAACGTTCAGCTAACCCTGCTGTCACTAAAAATGTTCACGAATGCCAGTAGTGTACCGCGCTCCAATATATTCTACCTTATGTGATATAATGAATTCATAAGTGTACCACCGATAATCAAATAATTACATCAATTAATTATACTTAAATATATGATTTGTGTAAATATATAAAATAAATTAATTTATCAATGTGAAAAAACAAAAACTATGAATGAAAAATATAAATAAAAAATATTTGCAGTGGGAATGACAGTTCCTTCTGTATAAATGAGATGGTGTTATTATTCAGTCTGGATAAAAATAAAATAAAATTAAAATTAAAAAAATAAATAAAATAAAATTAAAATAAAAATAAAATTAAAATAAATAAAAAATATTTGCAGTGGGAATGACAGTTCCTTCTGTATAAATGAGATGGTATTATTATTCAGTCTGGATAAAAATAAAAATTAAATTAAAATTAAATTAAAATTAAAAATAAAATAAAAATTAAAATAAAAATAAAATTAAATTAAAAAAAAAAATTAAAATAAAAATAAAATTAACATAAAATAAAAATAAAATTAAAAAAAAAATAAAAATAAAATTAAAATTAACATAAAATTAAAATAAAAATAAAAATTAAATAAAAAATAAAATTAAATTAAAATTAACATAAAATTAAAATTAACATAAAATTAAAATTAACATAAAATTAAAATTAACATAAAATTAAAATAAAAATAAAATTAAAATAAAATAAAAATAAAATTAAAATTAACATAAAATTAACATAAAATTAAAATAAAAATAAAATTAAAAATAAAATTAAATAAAATAAAAATTAAAATTAAAATAAAAAAAAAATTAAAATAAAAATAAATAATTGATATCCCGGATAAGACACTATGTTTCTTTTCTTTAATATTTAATTAATACTAATTTTAGCACGCAATTGAACTTGGCAAGTTTAAAAAGCCTGTTTAGAACAGGCATGCTGACATTCCTCTCAGAGTGAGTTGTCATAGCAACCCAGCTGTCTCAGCACAGTTAGCCTACTCCGCCCTCTCCAGGTGCAGCAACCAAAGGTCACTCAAGAGGCAGATGACTCACGAGGCTGGACTGTGAGCTTCAAAATACAAGCTGAAATGCATTTCTCACTATAAGGCTTGCAATGTGCACTGCTTACATTTCATCAATCATTTGGTAAAGGTTGCGGCAAGAACACTTTACACAATTTCCCCAGAAATTGTAGATTGTCTAGTTCTTATTCTTATTATAGCCATATTTGCCACGCTAACTCCTCCCACAGTTTTTACACTACAAAGACAAGTAATATATCAAAACGTGCAGATTGTTCCCGATCGGATTGCTATTACTTTGTGGAACGTTTCGCCGAATCGTTCAAGAAATATCGCGGTTTTTGTGGCGAAATTTTCCCATAGGAATGAATGGTGCATCTAGAGTGGCAGCAGAGCACAGCTACAGGGTGGAAGGAAAAATCAGAACATGATTTGTAAACTGCCATCACTCTGTCATTTTCAAGCCCACCTACACATATCTTATATCAAAACGTTCAGCTAACCCTGCTGTCACTAAAAATGTTCACGGCTAGGACATACTCCTGATAGTTTTCACAATATGACCATTTGTTTGCAACTCACCCCTCCCATTGACTTTCATTGAAACTCCACTCTAGACACCTGAAATGTTAAGGGACGTTTTTAAACTGCGACTGTGCCTTCATTTTTTATCTTTCAGAGACATACTATACATCAAAATTTAGCCCTGCTTCTTGTGATTATCACAATATAAGGCTCTATGCTGTAGCATTTATACCTTTAAAACTACAAGTGTTTGAAGATGGCAATCGCCAGTGAAGTTGGCAAGGTTAAACAGTGTGTTTAGAACAGTCCTGCTAACATTCCTGACTGAGTGAGTTGCTATAGCAACCAAACATGACTCACACACAGCTGAGTCATTGAGGCTAACTGTGAGCTCCAAAATACAAGCTGAAATCCATTTCTCCCTCTGTCAGGCTTGCTATGTGCACTGCTTACATTTCATCAATCACTTGGTAAGGGTTGCTTGCAAGAACACTTTACACAATTTCCCCATATGTTATTTAGTAGCGCAGGAGGCCCTTATTGTGTTTTTTCTATATTCCTCCCACTGGCATCAACAATGATGCATTATTCCTCCCACTGACACCAACAATGGTGCACTATTCCTCCCACTGACACCAACAATGGTGCACTATTCCTCCCACTGACACCAACAATGGTGCACTATTCCTCCCACTGACACAAACGATGGCGTACTATTCCTCCCACTGATACCAACGATGGGACACTGTTCCTTCCTATGATGGGGCACGATTCCTCCCACTGACACCAACAATGGGGCACTATTCCTAACATTTTTAACAACAAAGAGGCACTATTATTCCCCCTAATATAATGATGGGACACTGTTTCTTTTATTGACAACAATGATGGGGTACTATTCCTTCTACTGACACCAACAATGGGGCACTATTCCACCCACTGACACCAATGATGGGGCACTATTCGTTCCATTGATACCAGCAAAGGGGCCTCATTACTCCCCCTAATACCAATGATGGGGCTTTGTTTACTTCCACGGACGCCAGGGCACACTTTTCTCCCGCCCGCTACAGTCAGGCCCCCATAGAGTTTGAAAGACCGTAATATGGCCCTTTGTTTAGAAAGTTTGGAAACCTGATCTAAAGTCTATGCTGTACTTTTCTGTAGGCTTATTTATTTTGACAGTTTGCTTAATTTATTTTGTATTGTTTTAGGCAAAATACAAGTGACAACAAAACTGCCAGAGGAAACCATTGGTCTATTAAGAGCAGTAACCCATCCTTCACTTCATCGTGACTTTTCAACTATAACAGATTAGCATTGCTATTTTGTATTGTATGTGTAAAACTATGATGGATTTTGCTGTTTTAAATCTGATCTTCCCATAACGTTTAAAATGAAGCCTTAAAAATAAATAAAAAAATCAAGAGCCAGCATACCCACCCAGGGCCACTGTTTTTCATTTGTGCACATATTTTATGTGGATTGTTGTTCCATTGCATAAAACCGCTTTATGACCAGCAATCAGGTGTTTTGGGGCACTGAGGGCTTGTTCACACCAGGTGTGATGTGGGAGCGCATGCAAAATTACACGTTTTCCCACATTGCATGCTGCCCCCTGTCAGATGTGTGGGGGTGCCATTAAGAATTAATGGCACCTCCAAGAGTCTGCAAACACGCATGTACCATGCGGTTTGGTACTTCATGCTTTTAAAAATCATGTCTGCACTATTTTTGCTAGTTTTACATGCATAGGACAGCCCATCGAAATTAAAGCAGTATTAAACCAAATATCAAAAATGTCATATATTGCAGCCTACCAATCATTAGATCTGGTGGTTGCATTTTTTTTTTCTTTAGGCTTTTCCCCCTCTTTTCACCTATTGATCTGGCCAGTAACACACTTTCTATATTAGGGAGCCTACATTCTGAATGAAGGAGCAACGGAGACATCTTTGGACAGCAGCAATGTCAGTCTATGGAAGGGCTAGCGTTAGTGTATCTATATCTGCTAGTGCATCTAACAATTTGAAGTAAAACTCCAGCCAACACTCTTTAAGCAGGTACAAATGTTTGGGATAAAGGTTTTACATAAAAGCTGACCATTGTAAGCAGGGTGGATTTGATTTAAATCACTAGTCAGTAAGGCTTGATGTAAATCCTAGTTTTCTACATAAAGACTAATTCTTGCTGGTATAACTTTAATATGCAAGTAGATGAAGATTTTTAGAATAACAACTTTTCATATTAGTTTTTTTATCCCCAGTTTAATAGGTTAATCATTCATATTTGGACAACTTTTCTGTTGTACTTAGGAAGGAGAAAAATAGTCATTACCTTAATAATAACAATTTAAATAGATTTATTCAACTGAAACAATAACATTCCAGCATATGTGATTTGCTTAAACAAACATCCATGTTTGTTACCGAATTTGGCTAAACAAAATATATATATTTTAAGAAACTTAGACTGTCAGCCCCTTCCTCCTCACACTTAGTTTCACTTTCTTCTTGTGCAGATCTATTCCACTCCAAACAATCAGAAAAATATTGTTTCTATTCTATTCACTGAACTTCTTGAAACTTAGCACTGAAGGGGTTGATTCTGTATTCATAGGTTTGTAGAAGTTAGGATGAAGGTCTTTTTCTTAACTCTGTTCATGTTATAACATTTTTGCTGTGAAGAAGAGGGATGTGATCTCCGCTGAGTCAAATTCAGTTTTGAGAACTGCAAAAGTAAACCGATCATCTGTGATAATATCTTGTAGGCAGAGAAACTGCCCAATAATCTTACAAAAACCTCTGGAAGAGCATGACATTGTGAATGGCTTCATGGAATTTATTTACCAAAAAAATTAAACATATACAGCCTTATTCTACATAATTAAAAAACTAATCTTTATTTCATGATGGAATAACCTTTGAATGGTAATATATTTTATTTTAAAAAAATCCGATTTAAATAAAAAAAATCCAATTTTTTTTTTTTTTTTTTTTAAATAATTGATTTTTATCCACCCTGATTGTAAGCACCCCTGTCAATAATAAATGGTTTGTCTAAACCCTCTAACTGCTACATCTGCAGGACAGCCTGTTCTGTTAAAAACAGACTTACTAGCTGGATCACCAGGTGAAAATCAAAAGTCTAAAAAAGTAAACTAATGCAGCCACCACGTCCGTAAATTGCAATATAATGTTTGCTTTTGTGTTAAATACTGCTTTAATACTGCCCTAAATGTGCCGCGTGGGAACATACAAAAATGTGCACGCTTGGACGTACCTTACTGTGTGAATGAACCCTTAATGTATACGCAGGTCAGGTATTATCAATGTCATCTGTAGGAATCTCCATGTGGTCTCTAAACAAAAGATAAAAGCTGACATGGCATAACCATTGCATAGGAAGGTACAGTGGGGTTTTAATCAATTCAGTTGTTATAAAGGCCAAAAAGGCTAACCAGCCCACAGATACACTGAGACAAACCAGGTATTTTGGCAAATACAAAAGTCATCAGATTTTAGCCTAGACCAAAAGATGTGAGGCATCCAAATGAGCACATAATAAGAATAACAAATAAATGTTTAAATATACACGCAATTCTGCATTCTGCACTCTTGCTGCTGTAAAATTCTCACAATCGCACCTTGATTCTGACAGATTGTATTTGGATGAGACACGTAAAACTAACATTGGATGGAATTGGGAGTACATGGCCTTCATTTTAAAATGAGTAATTAGTGTTCACAGAACACCAGATTCCCTGTAAAAAGGGGAAATAAGCAATTGCTGATGCCATACAGATCTGCTTAGATGGGTAACCTAAATGGTAGGCAAGTGTACTGTGTTCCCTGGAGCCATTTGAAGGCTGTATTTTTACTTTTGACTGTACTCCAGAGTATTTGTGGCATGTATAAACTGAAATGTTATTGTGAGGCCAGGTGGGAAGCAATTGTTCATATTCTTTAAGTTTTCAAAAAGGTGTACAATAAATTTCTCTGAGCAATAATATGTACGTGTTTTTTTTCATGGAATATGTTGAGATTAAAAAAATTAACACTGTAAAAACTGTAATGATATTGTAAATTTATAATATGAATAAATAAACTAACCAGAAGAACAAGCCAAAGTTTTTTCGTTTCGCATCTGGAGTTAAGATGCCATGCATGGACAGGCTGCAATTTCTGAGCCTTTCAGTGGGTATATTGCATCTTGAAAAAGAGTGTTGTTTTGTTTTAAATTGAAAAGAGAAAAATTGTACAGATTTGCAGCACATATTTGAATCCTTCATTGGATAGGCCACATTTTATGAGGGAGAGAGCATGCAGATTAATTTTCTATTTTCAGTTTTAGTGTCTTTTTGGAGACAAGATGGAAAATGTTAGTTTTGCACCACAGCTATTGGGCCTATATGGAAAGGCCACATTTGTGCACCACAACGTTTATACCAGTTTGGACAAGCTGCAATATACAGTACAGGTGAAACTCAAAAAATTAGAATATCGTGCAAAAGTTCATTTATTTCAGTATAGATATAGACTCATTACATGCAAAGCAAGATAGTTCAAGCTGTGATTTGTCATAATTGTGATGATTATGGTTTACAGCTCATGAAAACCCCAAATCCACAATCTCAGAAAATTAGAATATTGTGAAAAGGTGCAATATTCTCGGCTCAAAGTGTCCCACTCTAATCAGCTAATTAAGCCATAACACCTGCAAAGGGTTCCTGAGCCTTTAAATGGTCTCTCAGTCTGGTTCAGTAGGAATCACAATCATGGGAAAGACTGCTGACCTGACAGTTGTGCAGAAAACCATCATTGATACCCTCCATAAGGAGGGAAAGCCTCAAAAGGTAATTGCAAAAGAAGTTGGATGTTCCCAAAATGCTGTATCAAAGCACATTAATAGGAAGTTATGTGGAAGGGAAAAGTGTAGAAGAAAAAGGTGCACAAGCAGCAGGGATGATCGCAGCCTGGAGAGGATTGTCAGGAAAAGGCCATTCAGAAGTGTTGGGGACTTTCACAAGGAGTGGACTGAGGCTGGAGTCAGTGCATCAAGAGCCACCATACACAGACGGATCCTGGACATGGGCTTTAAATGTCGTATTCCTCTTGAACAACAAACTACGTCAGAAGCATCTTACCTGGGCTGAAGAAAGACAGACCTAGTCTGTTGCTCAGTGGTCCAAAGTCCTCTTTTCTGAGGAGGGCAATATTTGCATCTCATTTAGAAACAAAGGACCCAGAGTATGGAGGAAGAATAGAGAGGCCAAGGACCCAGAGAATGGAGGAAGAATGGAGAGGCACACACAGTCTGTGTTGATTTGGGGAGCCATGTCATCTGCTGGTGTTGGTCCACTGTGCTTCATTAAGTCCAGGGTCAACGCAGCTGTCTACCAGGAGATTTTGGAGCACTTCATGCTTCCTTCCGCAGACGAGCTTTATGGGGATGCTGACTTCATTTTCCAGCAGGACTTGTCACCTGCCCACACTGCCAAAAGCACCAAAACCTGGTTCAATGACCGTGGGATTACTGTGCAAACTCGCCTCACCTGAACCCCATAGAGAATTTATGGGGCATTGCCAAGAGAAAGATGAGAGACATGAGTCCGAAGAATGAAGAAGAGCTGGAGGCTGCTATTGAAGCATCCTGGTCTTCCATAACACCTCAGCAGTTCCACAGGCTGATGGCTTCCATGCCACGCCGCATTGAGGCAGTAATTGCTGCAAAAGGGGCCCAAACCAAGTACTGAGTACATATGCATGCTTCTACTTTTCAGAGGTGCGATATTGTTCTATGTACAATCCTTATTTTATTGATTGCATGTAATATTCTCATTTTCTGAGATTGTGGATTTGGGGTTTTCATGAGCTGTAAGCCATAATCATCACAATGATGACAAATCACAGCTTGAACTATCTTGCTTTGCATGTAATGAGTCTATCTCATACATTAGTTTCACCTTTTAAGTTGCATTACTGAAATAAATGAACTTTTGCACGATATTCTAATTTTTTGAGTTTCACCTGTATGTAAGATTACAATAAAAGTAAATAAGTAGACTGAAATAACAATTAGGATTTTTTTTTTCCCAGAGAGATGAGGAAAAATACAGATTTCCAGCATAGCTTTAATACTCTTTTGGACAGGCTAATAGTTTTGAGGAAGGGCACAGATTGCATCTGGAAAGGGAAAAGAAAATTGGTAACATTTTTCTATATAAAATTTTAAATAATCAGAGCACGCATTTTAGGTATTTTTGGATTGTTCACAATTTGAGGAATTGAGCAGGCAATTTACATCTAGACATGACATTTTTTTATTTTAAACAAAGTATACAGAATTGCATGTCCTGATTTAAAGCCTATTACAGTAGGCACTATTTCTGAGAGAAAAAAAAATGAGCAGATTTCAAATATGAAATTAGACTACTTTTTTTTGGAGACACAATATACAATTTATACCGATTTGATGTAGCGAATGTCGACATCCTGCCTTTCTTTTATCTTGCCTATGAGGTTATCCTAGCCAGATCTACTACAGGAGCTGCAGAGGTGAACCATGCATCCCTCCATCCATCCATCCATCCTGTAGAGGTGAACCACGCATTCATCCACCTACCCATCTATCCATTCATCCGTTCACCCATCATGCTGATTCTTTTCTTTACATTGCTGCTTTACTAAAGACACTGTATTCTTGTGGACTTCTTGATACCGCACATCGTAGATGAGCGCTGCATGTACTGTGTATGTAGTAAACATCTTTGTTTTTGCAGGTGCTTTATAACATTTTACTAGATTTGATGCACAGAATTGCATCTTTTTAATGGTAATTTCAGAAGCAAAGAATATGCATATTTTAGCCCCCCCCAAAAAATTTTAATTATCCTTTTTCTAGGAGCCTGTATAAAAATTTTAAAGGTTTACACAGAATCCCATCCTTCTTAAAGATGTTTTATTTGTAGCAGAGAGAAGTCCTATTTTAGCCCAAAATTTTGCAAATATACTATTATTTTTTCTGACAATGTAAAATTGCTAAAGATTTACTTCAAAAAGCCTGATTTTCATAGGAGGCAATGCAATAAGGCATGAGCAGGTAGACTCCTTTAACTGCAAAAAAAAAAAAAAAAATTATATTCTCCTTGTGACAAATGAGAAAACAATGTACAAATCATCAGAAATATTTTAATAATGAGATATACATGTAGACTGCAAGTTTTAAAAGTAGAGATTGAGAACAGATGACTTCTATTTAAGGAAACCCTGTTTGCCCACACTACTTAAAACCATATTTATCCAAAAAAGTTGAGGATCACGTCCTCAATACAAAATCAATACAACTAGCATGATATAACCTGCATCAAAGCCAAAACAACTGCCATCTGAGGAACTGCATGCAAAAATATTAAAGGTTGTCCAAGTTTAATAATGAAGAACTGTAATATGCAACACAAACAATCGGCAATGCAGCATTTACCCAGCAAAATAAAAAAAAAAATTATCTCTGGCGAACAGCATTGAAGAAGAAATTAGGTTTTGGGCACTACTACTGCCAAAACACATTACCTAATACAAATATTCATGAAGAGCACAGGATGTACCTTGGCAAGAAATGTTACATTTTGTAACTAGAGTTGCAGAAACAGTGTGCCAAATTAAAAGTGCCATTACAACAGACTACAGCTATAAACCAGTATGAGATCAGAATCGTGGCAGGCCTACAACAGGGGCTGTGGATGGTCAGTGTCAGGCCAGAAGCGGTAGAGAACTCATGGGGGAAGGAGAGGGTGGCAGGAGGGGATTTAATATTTCAGGACAAGAAAGGAGAAAGCTTAGGCTGTGCAATAAAACTATGTTCTGTGCCAGAATCCAAAACTAATCTGAATCTGTAGCTTGGGCTTGGTAATGGTGGCAGGACTAAAGCAGTAGTAAATTGCACCAGCCTCATGGCAGTAGCTCCTCCTACAGCCCTCTCCTCTTGTTGGCACTGAGGAGTTCTCTCTGGCATTCTCAGGTGAGTACTAGTTGTTCTTCCATTAGTGAGCGCTACAGAATACACACTTCTGAGTCCTGCACCCTCTGCAACATGTATTCCTGAACCCTGCACTCTGCACGATATGCACTACTGAACCCTGTACTCTATGCATTATACCCTAGTGAACCTTGTGCTTTGGTAAATTGCTTTTTTTGTAATGCATCATGAGATATTCAGCTTCAGCTGGGCTATTCCCATCAAATATCCTGAAAGTTCAGATTGATTCTGAACCTGGGAACTGGCAAACCAAACCCAGAGCTCAATGCTATTGGCTGCCTGTCTCACTTTTGGGGGAGTGTTTATCCACCCAGCTCTCATTAATTAAACATACTTTTTTTTTTTTTTTTTAATCAGAAATAACATTTATTGAGGTACGTCCATTAACTTCCCTAGCAGTCTGATTATGTCCATATTTCTGTGCTCAAAGCGGTACCTTTTTTTTGCATGGAAATACGTATTTTTTTTTATTGTAGGCCTGTAATTTTTAGGAATAACTCACTCAAATCTGTCCGAACAAGAGTCTAGTAAACATCCCGGGTATGATAAAATTTGAAACACAAAATCATAAATTATAATTTAATAAATCATAAATATATAAAAATAAATTGAATTCAATAATATCAAACCAAAAACACTGAAATTTGAAATCTAGCGCCAAGTTCGCACATCACTGAGCAAAGTCGCAAAATCACTTTCAGTGTCTGATGACAAATTTCCCCCACAAATCATCACTCAATTCTGCAAGTGGTTCTGATTTACTATCGCTGTTCTCTAGCCGGTCTAAAACCACTTTTGACATAAAGGGACGCTTTTGGGACGCCATGGACATTTCCAGGCAGAAAGAACAGTAAAAATGCAGGCAGGGCACAGGACAAAGCACTCGGGACAAAATGTATGTGAAATGCTTTGATACAGGAATGTTATACTATGTGATTTTAGTGAATGTCACTTTTTGTCATTTTCAAATTTCCTGCCGTTCCGTCCCCCGTACGTCCCAATGCTCGCAGGGGACAGAACCCAGATGACAGATGCCGGCATCCGCTGGATTACATTGCCGGGGACACTGCAGGAGGGGCATCATGGGAGCGAAGGACAAGGTAAGTGATCGAGGGATCCCAGAGCAGCGCCGCATGGTAAGCCAGAATGTAGCTCGGGGTTACCGCTTGTGGTACTGGAACTTTACCCCGAGCTACACTCGGGAATACCTCCAGGGAGGTTAAACATACATGAGTGCGGAGACAAATTAAAGCAATAAAGTGCATTCCAAGGCATTAAGGTAACGCAGATATATAAGAAAACTGGAACAATAGGTCAAAACGTTTGGGTTCAAATAAGGGGACCACTTGTCCACTGCTGCTGTATATCACTAGTAGAAGTGTAGAATGTAAGCCAAAAAGAACTGTGGTAGGGAGTCAAAATTCACCTCACCTAGAGGTATATCTTGCAGAACAATGATGACCCAGGACTTGGTGAGATGGAGTGTCCGCTCACCTGCGTCCCTGGACGGAGAAGAGACGCAAGTCCTCTGAGTGTTCCTGGACTGGCTGGGGATTGCGTTTCTCTGGAAGTGACGTAACTGGGACGGGAGCGGAAGTAGAGCCCTAGGAGTGAGGCACAAGCTTGGCTGGTAACCACGACAATGCATTTCGCACGCATGTGCTTGCTTTAATAAAGCACATGCGCGCAAAACACGTCGTTGCCAGCCAAGCTTGCACCTCACTCCCTGGGCTCTACATCCGTCCCTGTCCCGGTTGCAGTGACGTCACTTCCAGAGTGACACGATCGCCAATCCAGGAACACTCAGGACTAGCGTCTCTTCCCGTTCCGGGGACGCAGGTGAGCGGACACTCCATCTCACAAAGTCCTGGGTCATCATTGTTCTCCAAGTTAGAGGCACTCATTCTTCTACAACTTTTAATCATGTGAACAATAAAGATATACCTCTAGGTGAGGTGAATTTTGACTCCCTAGCGCTGACTTTTGGGCTTACATAAAGAAAACAATACCCTTAAGCAATTAAATCAACGACCGGTCCATAACTAAGTCAATAGGTGCAAGGCCTGGAACTGCCAACCAGTCTTCCCTTAGTTTGTTAAATTTTCCTGGACAGCCTCTGTGTTGAAAAATAATTTTCTCTTAAGAGTATCACCCACATACGCAACCAATTCTTTGTGCATGAGAACACGGTCAGATTTCCATTGCTGGCACATAAGCCTATGAGCTTGGAACAAGGCCCTACTAACTGCAGCTTTTTAGAAATCTGTAAATGGGAAATCATCTAGTAAACCCCAAATGCAGTGGGTAGGTTCAATAGGGACAGTAATGTGGAAAGCTGTAGTTATAGTATCAACAATGTCTACCCAATACCAATGCAGTTTAGGACAGCGCCATAAGAGGTGGATGAGATCCTCCTGGGCCCTTGCACATTTAGCACAGAGAGGGGATTGGAGGAGCCCCATACAATGAAGTCTAAGAGGGGTGTAATGGACATGGAGCAGTATGAATAGCTGCGAAAGCCTCTGACCTACCGGTTAGGGAGCTATGTAAGACGGATTCCAGTGCATTATCCCACAACTCCTCACCCACGGTCAGGGAGCTATGTAAGACAGATTCCAGTGCATTATCCCACAACTCCTCATCCAAGGGGCCTAAGTCTCATTCCCATTGTTCCTTAGCCTTACAAGGATATCCTTTTAGGTATGGAAAGAGTAGCATGTCATAACACCTGGATATAAAACCCTTAGTGTCTTTAACCTATTGAACATAGCGAAAGATGGGCGTGGGGAGAGACACCAGTTAGCTAGAGGGCTCTATGCTTGAACAGCATGACTGAGTTGGAGATATGAAAACTGCAGTGTGGGAGGGAGGTGAAATGCCCCGCACAGATCTGCGAAGGGTCGGAGAGATCCACTATCAAAGATCTGCTTAAAGAGAGTAATGCCATAGCGCTTCCACAACCCCACACACCGAAGCTGCTCCAGTTCCCCATAAGTTGGGTTCTGCCAGATAAGACTGTAATCAGTAAACCCCTCTACTCCCTGAAGGGTCCTCACCCTGAGCCAGATCTTATAAATTAAAGAGTAAGTAGGACATGTCTTATTAGATGACAGAGGAAAGGACGATTCTAATGCACCAGGAATGTATGAGGACTTCATGTGGTGAAGCATAATAGAGTGCGCAGTGGAAGCCTGGCAGGTAGCAGGGTCCACATCCTTTACAAAGGCACCAATGAGGTGCTGGAGTTGAGCAGCCAGATAGTATAGCCACGGGTTGGGGAAAGCTACTCCTCCCCTTTCCTGGGGCGTTGTAGTTGCTTAAGTTTAATTCTGGGGGACTTGTCCTTCTAGTGTAATGTCCAAAAAAGTTAACTAGTTTAAAAATATATAGGGGGATTACTACAGGGGAATTATGAAGAAAGTAGAGTAATTGGGGCATACAGATCATTTTAATAAGGTTGGCCGTACCAATCAAGGAGAGCCAGAGCTTGTTCCAAATTTTGATTTTGGCCTTAAAGCAATGTAGAAGGGGTATGATATTAGGTGCACAGTAGTCTGTAATAATTGGGGAGACATGTATCCAGAGATACTTAAGTGACTGCACCACAGAGACAGGACAGAAAGTAGAGAGGGAATGGGAAACCACCTCATCTAACGATAGAAGAGCAGATTTCGTCCAGTTTATTGTCAACCCAAAGAAAATGCCAAAAGCGGTTATTACCGCAATGACCTCTCTCAGTGAAGTATCTGTGTCCCCCAGGAATAGAAGCGTATCCGTGTTTAGGGTGATTTTCTCGTGTAGCGACCCATAATGAAAGCCAACTATTTTTTTATTCGTCCTGATCATCGCATTGATAGCCAGAACGAACAGGAGGGGGAAGAGGGGCACCCCTTCCTTGTCCCCCTACCTAGACCAAAAGCCTGGAAGGACCTGCCTCCCTCTCTAATGGAAGCAACCGGGGCAGGGTATAGCAATTTCACCCAAGAGATAAATCCTTCCCCAAAACCAAAGCTCTGTAGGGTATGCAGAGGTATGGCCACTCCATGCTATTGAATGCCTTGGTGGTATATAAGGAGTGGAGTGCCCTGTTCTCCATATTATCTGTCTGTGTTTGCATATTTAGGAATACCCACCAGATGTTAATTGCCATGGATTTTAGTAGCATGAAGCCAGATTGGTCAGTATTGTGGTGGTTATACATTTGTTCAAATGAGTAGAGCATTTTGGCTAAAATCTTAATGTCAACAGGTAATAGGGAGATAGGCTTGTAAAAGCTGGGGTCAATGGGAGATTTACCAGGTTTCAATATTCGTACTACTGTATGTTTGCTCTTTTCATTGAATCCAGTAGGGAACCTGTTGCTAGGGCAGCCTGGTACACCTTCAGTAACTGTGGAGCCAAAGTATCTGCATACAGCTTGTACACTTCAATGGGTATTCCATCCTCCCCGGTGCCTTACAATTTGAAAAGGAGGTGATGGCAGTTATCTCCTCCACCTTTATGGGGGTGTCAATGGGCACTGGATAATTTAGGAAGATCAATCTAGTCAAAGGAGGTCAGGCAGAGCGGGGTGGGCCTTAGGCTGGTATAGATCTGAATTGAAATGGACCAGCTCAGCCATAATCCAGTCAGGGCAACTAGTCAATTTGCCATCAGGCATGTGAAAAGAGGTGATAGGAGATACACCCTGTTGGGCATTAACACGTTCCGCCAATAGACGTCCCATCTGCTCACCCTCCTCATAATAAGCCTGTTTTCTAAAGAATCTCTTCTTCTCCACTGCTGTAAGATGTAATTGTTGAAGCACTTTTTGAGCTTCCAACCACGCTTCTTGATGCGCCAGAGAGGGATCAGAAATATATTGACGCTCATCCTCCCCAACCCCCAAGGTAACTTCTTGCTCATATTCCCTGGTTCCATTTCATGCCTCCTTTATCTCTAAAATAAAGAGACCCTTTAGATAGGATTTAAAGGCGTCCCAACATAGTAAAGGGTCTCTAAAATCTGCATGCCAGATTAAATAGTTGGCAATGTGAGATTCAACCTCCTCTGGGGCTTGGCGCAATTTAAGCCAAAAAAGGTTAGGTTTACAAGAGACCTTCTGTAGAATGGTGTGGGGGCGGGTGGCGAGCCAGGCAACCAGAGGGGTATGATCAGAAACAGATCTAGTAATATTGTATTTTGGCGACCAGAGCAGCACAGTTAGCAGAGACCAAACAGATCAATTCTGGAGAAGGACATACAGATTTTGGAAAAACAAAAGAATTCTCTGGCGTTTCTCTGGGTTTCTACATCTCCATAGGTCCAACCATCCCAATTCACTCACAAGCCTACTCAAGGAAGTACCTCTGTAATGAGGGCCTACTGCCAATAGTGGATGTTTGTCTAGCCTAGGGCACATATAGCCATTAAAATCACCCAGGAGCAAAAGGGGAGATCAGGTTTGTCAAGGAGAAAACAGACTAATTGAGTAAGGACCGTGGTGGAGAAGGAAGGAAGGAGGGATATACACAAATGCAAGGATACAAGGAACTTGAAAAATACAGCAATGGAGAAAGATAAGCATCCAGCTTACGTGCCAAAACCTTAAAGCCAAGCTGGCGGTGCACCAGAAAGGCGACTCCTCGGGAGTAGCAGGCATATCCCTTCCATCAATAAGACATATAAGTGAAATGAGTCTCCTGTAAGCAAATAATGGCAGGCTGATATTTATGCAATATGGAAAAGACCATGGTACATTTTACTGGGTCACGCAGGCCCCTGACATTCCACGAAATTATTGGGATATCTGCCGTGATGGAGCATTAGAAAAATAAATAACAGCGCCTATGGTCAAAATTATATAACTTACTAATAATGTACCAGCTGCAAAAAAACACCATATATAAAGTGTACCAATTAATAAATAATTTGCGCTAGTAAATGTATATAAATATATAAAAAATATATATATAAAAAATCATCAAATCATAAGTCCAGAAAAATATATATGCCAATACCACAAAAAAGTGCAAAAAAACTTTTCGTGCAAAAAAAGTGTCTAAACTTGAAGAATTTCACCAAAAACCTTGATAATGTGATGGCAGATCATCCATAAATATATTTTCGGAAGCGAAAACTCAGCAACACACCGATCCTCATCGATCAAATAACAGGATCAGAAGCTTTGTAATTTAATCGGAAATCCACTTCTCCAAAAGAAAAGACCACCTTCAAACGTATCCATGGGGGGAATTGCCAAGCACTCGGGAGAAACAGAAAGACTTCATGGTGCAATATTATAAAAACCAATTCCTTTATTAAGTACTCATTGCACTTACTCAAGAGGTGTCCCAGCCGACACCAGCATCAACAGCATAACAGCAATCACATAAAAGAGCCTGGCTACTCAGCACATGCGCAATAGCTGGCAGCAAAAACGTAATGACGTCACATCAATCAAGCTCGGGCGGAGCTTGATTGATGTGACGTCATTACGTTTTTGCTGCCAGCTATTGCGCATGTGCTGAGTAGCCAGGCTCTTTTATGTGATTGCTGTTATGCTGTTGATGCTGGTGTCGGCTGGGACACCTCTTGAGTAAGTGCAATGAGTACTTAATAAAGGAATTGGTTTTTATAATATTGCACCATGAAGTCTTTCTGTTTCTCCCGAGTGCTTGGCAATTCCCCCCATGGATACGTTTGAAGGTGGTCTTTTCTTTTGGACAAGTGGATTTCCGATTAAATTACAAAGCTTCTGATCCTGTTATTTGATCGATGAGGATCGGTGTGTTGCTGAGTTTTCGCTTCCGAAAATATATTTATGGATGATCTGCCATCACATTATCAAGGTTTTTGGTGAAATTCTTCAAGTTTAGACACTTTTTTTGCACGAAAAGTTTTTTTGCACTTTAAAGTTTTTTTGCACTTTTTTGTGATGGAGCATTAACTAAGGAGCAAATGGGATCAGTCCCAACAGTGCGTAGGGAAGAAGGTGCAGCTTGGCATTGCTGGTAGGCACAGTGAATGCTATGTCCTTGAAGATGGGATATACAAGCTTCTGGCTCTAGCAGTTGGATGTAGTGTAAACACGTGTCAGGACCCATGTTCGTAACCTATGGACGTACCTGGGTGCAATGGCACCAAACAAAAAATCAAAAAGGAATGAGAAAGTCTTAAACAAGTCTGCTGAGAAACAGAACAGCCATACAACAGCAAGAAGCAGATAGGATCCTCTTGTTAACATCTAGTTTCCAGTAATTACCTCTGGAGGGGTAGCTGGTCCTTCTGGATAAAATAAAATGGGGAGTTAACCAATTGTTCAGTCTGTGGAGCAAGGTGGAATGACATTCCAGGAAGGTAAAACAGGCAGAAAAGAACAAGGATCCAGACTTTGTGAAAAAGCTTAGCATTAACTAGGCAGCTGGTGAGAATATGGGAGGCATTATGCCACTTAGGACTGAGAGGGACAAGCTCATAGAGATGGTTCATTAGTGTTCAGCCAGGCCGAAGCAGCAGGGGCCTTCATGAAGAAGTGGGTCTGTCGAAACGCAGTTATTCTCAGATGGCCGAATACAACATTGCATAGGAGAGGTTCAACCGTTGAAGCCTTTTCTTAACATCTGAGAAAGTAGCACGATGATGTTGCATCTCCACTGAGTAGTCAGGGTAAAAGGATACTTTAGCACCAATGTAGCAGATATCTTGGCATTCTATTGCTAACTGAAGGATAATTTCACAGTCTCGGGAGTTAAGTAGTGTAGCGAAGAAGGGTCGTGGAGGGTGTCTGGGCAGAAGAGGGTGAATCGGGATTTTGTGGGCCCTTTCAACCGCAAAGAGTTGAAACAAAATCGGTTGGGTCTTTGACTTTAATGCGTTCTGGTAGGCCAACTATTCTGACATTGTTGCACATGAGGCGATTCTCAAAATCCTCATTTCGTAGGTTATTCGCTTTAGCTGAAGTGGCATGGGACTCCTGGGCCAAGGGGGAAAGTTTGTCCTGGTAATTCAGCCAGTAATCCACTTCCTGTGTTAGAGTGGCTATGCTCATTCCTTCACTAGCCCCATTGGACAGCAGTAACCTTTTCAACGTGTGAAGGAGGCAGTCTTAAATGGACTATTAGATTTAGACGGTCACATGACCAACAATTTAAAGCCGAACTCAAGCTAGTGATGGAGTTTTTAATAACCTCTTGCTAACCACATATGGCAGCCAAGGTTTCTGTGCCTCATAAATTACTATACTAATATTGTATTATTGCTGTCTTAGGGTCCTTTTACACAGAGCGGACCCATTTAGAAGATCCGCTTGCTCAGCGGGGGA